>NC_039245.1:15813773-15938773 GCF_003368295.1 Carassius auratus | reverse complement strand
TAATTCATTTTATTTTTGAGCACATCTCAAGACACTCGAGGACAACCTTACAAAGATACATAAATTAAAGAATGAAAAAGCAACTATAAGCTGATCTTAAACAATGAGTTTTAAGATTAGATTGTGCACAACAGGTTTTTCATGTTTTATGATCAGAAACTTGAAATGTGTGTATCAAATATACAGTAGGCTTTATAGGGTTAAACTAACTGTACTTTGTATTTATGGTTTGCAAAGTCCAAAATCACTGTTGTTGTTTGATGCAACAAGACAACACTGTTCAGGCTTAATTTAGGCAGTAGATACTGTAATTATGTCAAGCATAAACAATTCAGCTGTTTGAATCTTTGAACACGGAAAAATAGGACAGACAAGTTTCGTCGGATGCCATTCGTGAGCGTTTTTCAGTTTTTGGAAACACACACACAACAGAGACTCAAACTCCTGGTTCCTGCAGATGTTTGATCATGACGAGACACATCTGGGCTGCTAGAACTGACCTGAGGAAGTTCTGAACGATGAGCTCGTGTTAATGATGAGTCCAGGATACTGTTGTAACTCAGAGTTATAGTGGAAGGAATAGTGAGGTACCGTGAGGACAAAACAAACCTCTTACCAATGTGTTTAAAGAATAGTTCAGCAGATAATGGAAGTTTGCTTATATTTACTTACCCTCAAGACATCCAAGATGGAGATGAAATGAAGAAATGTAGCATTGCATCATTCATTCACCAATGAATGCTCTACAGTGAATGGGTGCCGTCAGAATGAGAGTCCAAACATCTGATTAAAACATCACAGTAATCCACAAGTAAAACACTCGGGATTATGGATTATGGATCCGTATTTTAGCCAGAATCAATGGTTTGAAGTAAAAAAAAAAAAAAAAAAAAAAAACATGTTTCTTACAAACATGCATATTTACATTAAGTGATAGACTTGAGTGGAGTGTTTTACTTGTGGATTATTGTGATGTTTTATCAGCTGTTTGGACTCTCATTCTGACGGCACCCATTCACTGCAGAGCATCCACTGTTTTCATTTTTTTCAACTATTCCTTGAACACACTGTTTGTCCTCACGTTGCACTTAAGAGTGAAAAGAATGAGCCAAATTAAACACTGTAACTACAAAATATCCCTACATCAAAGACATCAAAGAATTCATAACAATGCATATTCATGTGCGTATGTGCATATTTATGATGGTTGTTGTCTCTATATTTCTGTATATTTCTTTGAGTATTTCTGCTGCCAAGACGGTGGTATTTATACAGAATGAAAGACAATAATATCAGTGTCTTAACTTCTAGATATTATAAATAGCTCTTGATTTCAAGGTACTTTGTAAACAAGTGCAAGTAAATGTATGCGTCTTCATAGACTTTAAAGATGAAGTGTGTAGTTTCTGTACCACTGTCAACACCAAACTAAATACACTGTTCATGTTTACACTTATGTGCATGCAAAGCAAGGGTTTACTTAAGAAAGTAATACTTTAATTCATCAAGGATGCATTAAGTTGATCTAAAGTGACAGTAAAGACATATATAATGTTACGATAGATTTAATTATAAATAAAATGTATGACAGTTTCCACAAAAATGTGAAGCAGCACAACCGTTTTCATCACTGCTAATAATCAGAAGTGTTTCTTGAGCATCAAATCAGCAGATATGAGTGATTTCTGAAGATCATGTGGGGTTTTAGCGGTCGTATAGTGTTAGGGTTCAGTGTTTAGGACACAGCTTGGCATCTACTGCTCACTCATACTGCATTCACATGTTTAATGGATGAGCTTGTTTCAGCATGTGTGATCCACAGCACACGATAATACACTATTTAACAGAATACATGTATTTTAAATGAGCAGAGAGCTGTCACATGTGAAGATGTCCTGATCGTGATTCATTCGAGACGCTCTCGATGCTAGATGACGGAAGACTAAACCCTTTCTGGGGCTGTTTTTATAGAGTTGGGTTGTTTTATTGTCCTCGACGTTTACACTTCATCAGTGGAGGATTTTAAAGAGCCCATACTGTATTTCGTTTTAGTCTTTTGAGTCTTCAGTTGAATCCATAGTGCACACTAAACTGGATACGATCTAGCCGTCTCTGATCTGAATGGATGAATTTATGAGACTCTTCTGAAGTAAGAGCAAGAGTCTTTTCATTAATGGGCAGCTTTTAGTCACAATAATGAGCTGTTAATTGAAACGAGTGCGAGACGACAGCGGTTGTTCTGTTCATCAGGCTCTTGAGCTCTCGTGGGTAATAATGCACGCTCATGCAGAACTCAGGAGCGTCTTCATTAGCGTTGAACTCACTGAAAACACAGTTACTGCAGAGACAGAGAGAGACACGTCTCATCTGCTGATGCTGTGTGTGGATCTGCATCTGTTTCTGTGCTGACCTTTGACCTCTTGACCTTTCCTCTGATGCTGTCAGGCTGTGTCAGATCACATTCCCACGAGCCCTTTGGTCACAACACACGCTGTACATGAGCTGCATGTCATCGGTCTTCTGCTGTAAATCTGGAGTAATGTTTCATATTCATGTGGTCTAGTGATTTCATCACATCTATTAAATGTGGTAAAACCACTCTGACAGAAGGCTTGGGTGCACTTATTGTCAGCTTTGTAGCTTTATATATATATATGATTAAATATAGCATACTATTATTATTTAGTATTTTTTTATGATGATTTAAAATTATTTCATTAATTTTTTATGTGAATTTTATTTAATTTACTTTATATTTTATTTTAATAATTTCTAAATTATTTGCTTAAATTCTTCATGCATGTATTTTATATTAAAAAATTTTTTTTTTTTTTATTTTACTTAAAATGTATGATGTATTTATTTTATTTATTTAAAAAAATATTTAAAATGTTTAATGTATTTATTTTTTTGTTATTTTATTTAAATATTCTTAAATGTATTTATTTATTTATATTTAAAATGATATCATTTACATTGCTAAAATGTAATATTTAATAAAGTATAATATTTTTCTTGATTTAATTAAAATTAAAATTATTTAATTGTATTTATTTGCATATATTAAAAAATATTTTACTTAGATTTTATAATTCATAAATTTTTTCGTTATATCAAACACATCACTATTATTGGAGTAATGGTCTCATGTCTGTGGTTCGGAGGCTTTAATGATGAGTGTTCCTGCATCGTACAGTATTTCCTGATGAATGTGTTTTCAGGATTTTCAGATGTTGCTGGATGAGAGTTTTTTACGTGCCTTTATATCTTACAACAAGGTCAGCGAGACTTCAACACAAAGAGCGGCCTTGGTTTCTCTAAAGAATGTGGTTTAAGCAGTTGCATGATGTTTTGAAGGCTGGTATTGTCAGCACACAGAGGTCACAGACACACAAAGACATTCATTGCACAAGGACACGCTAGAAACACGCTAGAAACACGCTATATCTGCGGTGAATGAAGCTGCTGAGCTGCTTTTGTCTTTATAATGTGACAGAAGATTGAAGTCTGAAGTCTCTTCTGCTTACCAAGGCAGCATTTATTTGATAAAGCATACAGTAAATCAGTAATATTGTGAAATATTATAAAAATGATCAAAGCTGTATTTTCAGCATCATTCCTCCAGTCTTCAGTGTCACATGATTCTTCAGAAATCAGTCTGATATGAAGGTTTGCTGCTCAAGAAACATTCCTGATTATCATCAATGATGAAAACCGTTGTGCTGATGAATATCTGAATGGAAAGGAAACTGTGATACGTTTTATTTTTCAGGATTCTTTGATGAACAGAAAGATCAAATTCACACAATGGCAGTAAATGATTCAGTATTTATCGGTTTACCCAAATTCTTCTTCTAAAAAAAATATAAATATGTGTGTGTGTGTGTGTGTGTGTGTGTTTTATACATGATGTTAATAAAGGATGGAATATATTTTCTTGCAAGGTTAATCAAAAGTAATCAAAAAGTAGTCTGAATACATGATGTGTAATTCAATATAGATTATAAAAGATATAATATAGATATTATGTTAAAATCTACAATTTCTGTCATGTAGCTCAGCTCAGTATATGTATTGTCTATATATATATATATGTGTGTATATATACATATATATATATATAAAAGCTGCGGTAGGTAACTTTTGAGGCTCTAGCGGTTAATAAACAGAACTGCTTGCGTCTTGCGGAAGAACATCGTAGCCGGAACTACTTCTCTCTGTTTATGTCTATGAAGAATCACAAAGGTACTGGGTTACTCCGCCGCGGTATCCTCGAAGCAACCTAAAATAGTCCGAATATAAACACTTATTATAGGTGCACCCTAGTGATTCAGGACAAGCTAACAATACGGTTTGGAAAATGAATTGATGGTGTACTCGCTTATTATATAAATTTTTCTACATTTTGAACACAAAGTTACGGACCGCAGCTCTGATTGGTTGTTTCTTACCGGGAGCGATGTATTTCTGCAAATGGCAATAGGACACTGGGAGGAGCCAGAGGAGCTTGATTTTTTTCACAGATTATCTGTCTCATATTCTACTGTCAGGACATAATGACAGGTTTAATAAATATGGAAAAAAAAATATTTTTACAAAAGTTACCTACTGCAGCTTTAATGTTGTAAAATGATGAGTGTGTTTGAGTGTAATGAAAGTAAACAAATGTGAATGTGTCTGAATGCAGGCCCTTCATGTTTTGGTTTTGTTGTGAAAAATGATCTGGCTCTTGACAGGTTCTGCGTGATTCATACAGAAGTTTTGAAATACATGTGTTTTTGTGTTTGGATAGTTTAAGGTGTTTGTACTGACACACAAACACACACACACACACACACACACACACACATACTTAGAGATGTGTAAACGCACACACATACACACTCTCATTCACACACACACACACATATAGATGTGTAAACACACACACACAGACAGACACCTCCGTATATCCTTATCATGTGTTCACAATTCAGCAGCTGTGATGCTGAGATCATCTCCAGTGTGAGAGATTAAGCACTTATTCACCTCTCTCTCTCTCTGTCTATCTTTATCTTTTAATATATTTATTTATAATAAATATCTAGTATTGTACCTGTGGCTCAGTGGTAGAGCATTGTGTTAGCATCGCAAAAGGTCTTGGGTTCAATTCCTGGGGGACACACATATTAATAAAAAAAAAAAAGTGTAGCCTAAATGCACTGTAAGTCGCTCCGGATAAAAGTGTCTGCTAAATGTAAGTATTTTTTTATTTTATTGCATCTAAATGATATGAAATGCCTCACATCCTCCTTTCCTTTAAAGAGCAAATGTTTGCAGCTTCGTTCTCTTCGTAGTCAGCGTTTGTTTCCCTGGTGTTCCTGTGTGAGGTCTCTGCTGGTTCATGTGTTGTTCATGAAGGGAAGCGCTGTAGTTTGAGTTAATGATGCTGACAGACGCTCTGCTGCTAATTAGAGTCCGTCAGTGTGAATCTGCACAGTCTCACTGTGAAAGCACAGGGCTCATGTGGCTGTTGTTTTCAGCCCCAGAGGATTCTGGGTAACAGGTGAATCTCAGGTTAAACATCCTCCTGCTGCTGGAGGTTAAAACGGTTTCAGTCCACAGGAAGTGGCTGAGATCATTTATTAATGCAATAGGAGCGTTATAGTGTTTTTACCAGTGTTAAATGATGCAGAGCATTTAAAAAAAAAAAGGTGTTTATTGTCTTTATAAAACTGTTGTTGATTTTATAAATTGTTAAATGTACTATTATTGTGAATTAAAATATGCATTAATATTTATTTTATTTCTTATTATTCTAAAAAGTTTAATTTATTAAGTGAAAAAACATTTGTTTAATTTTTTTAATTTTGTTTAAAGATTTTTTTAATGTATTTATATTATGTATAAAATATATTTCATATAATAAAAAATTTAATATTTATTTTAAATTACATTAGAGTGATTTTACCTTTTATAAAAAGGCAGGGTGATTAAAACCCACTTAAAAAAAATCACAAACAGATAAAACTGATTTCATTGTGTAATTGTCCGTTTGGATGAGTTACAGGAGCAGTGATATAAATAAATAAACCAAAGCTCCTCATGAATCATTTGTGATGTATTGAAACTGTGCCATGAGTAAAGATCCAGGACCTGTTTGAGACACCGATACCTTCTTCTGTGTGTGTTCATGAGTTTCCCTGTGAAGGTGTGTGTGTCTTCTTTAAAAGAGCGTGTGCTGGATTCACGCCTCACCTGTCATCAGGGTCATCGTCCCGCGAGTAAACCGTTCCCCGTGAAACCAGTCCGTCCCGCTCGACCAGATGATCCGAGCGCCGTCCCACGAGAAGCACAGAGCTCCTGTAACATACATAAACACTCTCAGAGCTATACATCACACCGAATCAAGACAAAGCCACTTCTGTTCGTGTGTTTTTAGCATTAGCGCTTCCAGCTACCACCCGTCCGAGGCCATGCACTCTTTTCTTACGGTATTCATCAAACATAAAACCTTTTACAGAGAATTAAAATCATGTTTCCAACACTTGATTCAAATCTTCTACCACACAGATGTCGAAACAACCAGACCAAAAACATGAAATTAGTTCAGCAGGACAATCTTTAGCTTTAATTATTTATTGCATTAGTATAAAACAATACAAAATGCATGCAAAAAATATATATTTTTATTCATTTTTTATTTTATTTTATAAAAATGCATTTTAATTTTAATATGTAATAATTTTAACGATAATAAATAAGTAATATATAAATAGCACAAATGTCAGCAGCAATCACTAGTTTTTCAGTATCTTCATAACAATCACATGATATGAACTGAATAATTCACATATTTGAATGACTTTTCCAGTGAAATATGTCATCTGATACTTTATTATTATGTTTTTACTCCAGAACTCAATGTGACGACAAAACTATGAGGAATATTCATCTCAAATATGAGGAACAAAAACGTTTAAGTGCAGCTGAATATGTTTGTCATTCCATTTTTTAGATGTTTAATAATTATGTACACAGCTCAGTCATTCACTGTCTGTCTAACTAATATTTCACAATGTTTTCGTTAAAATAAACACCCCACACCTCATGCTTGGTTCCACATTTACAGCATGAGAAAACATAATGTTTGCTATAGTTTTACTGCATTTTATTATATTTTAATTGTATTTTCTTTTTTATTTTATAATTTATTATTATAATTTATAATTGATAATTTTATGTTATTCACTCTGTAAATTTATTATTTTATTATTTTCATTTTTCTTTTTAGAATTACATTTTTGCTATAGTTTTACTGTATTTTACTATATTTAAATTTTACTTTATTAGTATATTTATTTGTGTTATGTTTAGATGTTTATTTATAAGTAATAATTTAATTTTTTTAACTAAACACTAAAACACAGAACATTTATTTAATAATTCATATTGTTATGTTTTCTTTTTTAGTATTAGTATTATCAATTTTGAGTCTTAAACCTTGGTTAAAAATTATCCTAAAGAACAGTGTTCAAAACTAATGCCGTCATGACCTTAGCCCGATTCACAATGGTAAGCTTGTGATAATGTTTTCTAATTTGAGTCGTTCGTCTTTGCATCAGTACTCATCGCGTGTGTGTGGATGCTCCAGCTGCCGGATCAATTGTAGCCTGGAATAATCAAACAGTGCACGATGGTAATGAAACCCAGGTAAGAGGTATGGAAGGCCAAAAGGGTCAAAAACACATGATTTTTAACGCGTTAAATGCGTGTTGTTTATGCCTAATTAACATGTTGTTGACGCATTAACAGTCGCTTATTTTTGATCCTTTTGGCCTTCTATAAAGACGAGCCACACCGATGCACAGCCCACATGAAGAAGAATCTTCAAATATTTGCAGTCGCAGGTTTCAAACAGAGATGGCAACAAAGATGCAAAACATGGATTTCAGCTTTAAGTCATTTATGTAAATGTGATTCTCTCTATCTCTCTGTGTCAGGTGTGTTGTTATCTGAGGTCCGCCGACCGCGTGGCATGATGGTATTGGTCAATCCTCAGAGTGGACAGGGCCAGGCGATGGCTCTCTATAACCGCCACATACAGCGGATGCTCACTGAGGCAGATATACCACACACACTCTTCATCACAGGTGTGTAACACACACACACACACACACATCGAGTGATTTACTACTGATCAAATGTGTGTGTTATGGTGCTGATTCAGTCGGATCTGTTCTTACATCCATCAGTGAATGTTGAGTGTGTTTGTGTAGTTAGATGTGTGTTTGCTCATCAGTTGTGCATGATTTACTCTCAGGAAACTGTGCCGTTTGTGTTCCCAATGGATGAATGATTGATGGATGTTTGATAGAATGATGAACAAAGGCCGGATGAATGGATGATAATAGATTGAGGGATGGATGATTAGGTTTGGGTACCTAAACCTGGTGCCATACCTATGGAACTAGTATGAACCAAACCAAATCAGAACGGAGAAAGCGGTGCCTCTTAAACGCCTGAGCAATCGTTTGAAATATTTGTCCTGGTTCTCTGAAATGTACTCAAAAAGCATGGGCTTCGCTAAGGTTTTTTAGCGGGACTATAGCATTAAGCTGTACACAAATTCGCAATCGCCTCAAACAGAGGACACAAGGTGTCGATAGATAAGATTGTTAGAATATCTGCATCTGTGCAGTTCTTTGTCATAAATACAGTTTACAAAAGGTCAGGAGGGAGCAGTCGGTTTCCCATCTATTGTAAAGTTTTCACTGTGTTCACCGCTCATCACACGCAGCTGTTTCCTCCAGCGACAATCTAACGCATACTTTAAAAATACTTAAGTAATTAAGTCTTAGGCGCATTGGTATTTTCATGTTTGGCTAGTTATTTATATATTCTGCAGTAGTGTGTTAGTAGAAAATATCAGTTTACATTTAGTTTGTCTCAGTTTCTTCTGTTTCTTCATGTAATCACAGACAGATTAGATCTCTGTGTGGAGTCAGACTGCTTGTGCATTCAAGAATCTCACTAGATTATTATATAATTAATGACAAAATGACTGGTAAAACTGTAAACTGATATTTCATACTGACACACTACAGCAAAATACATAAATAACTGTCTTTTTTGGGGGTGAAAATACTAATGTGCCTAAAGACTGTACTTTACAAACGACATTGTTGCTACTTTATAAAGAATGACCTTACAGTCATACACAGAACTGATTAAAGTTCATTAAACATTACATGTGGTTTTGTATTAAACAATGACCCAGATGATAAACATGCATTTATTAGCCTTAGAGTAAGTGAAGCTTGGGAAATGAGAGCATCCAAGGAGTGTGTGAAAACTATGGATTTATTTAAAATATTTCTAATCTGCTTTAATGTTATCCATAGTTCTTTTGTGGCTCTTTTTTGACCCAACCCTATGGATGATAGAATGATGGATGGATGATGGAGGGATGGATGGATGGATGAATGATGCAATGATGGAGGGATGATAGAATGATAGATGGATGAATGATGGAGGGATGGATGAATGATGCAATGATGGAGGGATGATAGAATGATAGATGGATGAATGATGGAGGGATGATAGAATGATGGATGGATGAATGATGGAGGGATGGATGGATGGATGAATGATGCAATGATGGAGGGATGATAGAATGATAGATGGATGAATGATGGAGGGATGATAGAATGATGGATGGATGGATGATGGAAGGATGGATGGATGGATGAATGATGCAATGATGGAGGGATGATAGAATGATAGATGGATGAATGATGGAGGGATGATAGAATGATGGATGGATGGATGATGGAGGGATGGATGGATGGATGAATGATGCAATGATGGAGGGATGATAGAATGATAGATGGATGAATGATGGAGGGATGATAGAATGATGGATGGATGAATGATGGAGGGATGGATGGATGGATGAATGATGCAATGATGGAGGGATGATAGAATGATAGATGGATGAATGATGGAGGGATGATAGAATGATGGATGGATGGATGATGGAAGGATGGATGGATGGATGAATGATGCAATGATGGAGGGATGATAGAATGATAGATGCATGAATGATGGAGGGATGATAGAATGATGGATGGATGGATGATGGAGGGATGGATGGATGGATGAATGATGCAATGATGGAGGGATGATAGAATGATAGATGGATGAATGATGGAGGGATGATAGAATGATGGATGGATGAATGATGGAGGGATGAATGATGCAATGATGGAGGGATGATAGAATGATGGATGGATGAATGATGGAGGGATGGATGGATGAATGATGCAATGATGGAGGGATGATAGAATGATGGATGGATGAATGATGGAGGGATGGATGGATGGATGGATGGATGAATGATGCAATGATGGAGGGATGATAGAATGATGTATGATAGAATGATAAATGATGAACACACACTCACTCCATCAGAGCTGTTACTCTCTCCCTCTCTCTCTCTCTCTCTCTCTCTCTCTCTCTCACACACACACACACACACACACACACACGTTTGTTTGTGTAAAGTGTGTTCATCCCATAGGCGTAATGGTTTTTATACTGTACAAACTGTATATTCTATGGCCCTTCACCAACCCTACACCTAACCCTAACCCTCACAGGAAACTTTCTGCATTTTTACTTTCTTAAATAAACTCTTTCTGTATGATTTATAAGTGTTTTGAAAAATGGGGACATGGGTTATGTCTTCATAAGTCACCCTCTCCTTGTAAGACCTATGTCATACCCATGTCATTATACAGAGTTGGGTCCTGATATGACACACACACACACACACACACCATCAGTGATGTTACACACACACTCGAAGGATCAAAACTTCACACAGTTTAGACTGTGAAACTCTTATAAGGAGTTCCATACATATTTCTTGTGCTCTGAGAACTGTATCTAATGCAATAATTAACATTCATTCATTTAGCTGATGCTTTACACAGCTTACAAACGAAGAACATCACAAGCAGTTTCTCATAAGAGCCAATTATATTATAGCACTCCAGGTTTAGTGTTCAAAACTTTGGGGGCTAGTGATTATAAGTTCACCAGTGCTGCCTTTATACGTTTTAATGCACCAGACAGAATCTGTTCTCAGAAATCTGAGCGTCTGCTGTGATCTGTGTCCTACAGAGCGTCAGAATCACGCGCGGGATCTGGTGAGGAGCGCTGACCTGACGGAGTGGGACGCTCTGGTCGTTCTGTCTGGAGACGGGCTGCTGTTTGAGGTGTGTGCAGATCACTTGTGTCCGTCTCTGTGTGTGTGTGTGCACTCAGCTCACGGAGGGGTGTGTGTGTGTGTGTGTCTTAGGTGGTGAACGGTCTAATGGACAGGCCGGATTGGGAAAAGGCCATCCAGACTCCTCTGGGAATCCTGCCTGGGGGTTCAGGAAATGCCCTGGCTGCTTCTGTCCATCACTACACACGGTGAGCCAATCAGAGAGAACTTATCAGATCATGCAGGACAAGCACCGCCCACCACGCTGTCTGATTGACATGTAGAGGGACCAACCGGATCTTGCTTCTTCTCATGATGTTTAGAGAAGAGTTAATATGAAAGACGGTATCAACATTTTGGCCAATGGCAATATATTACAGCCAATAATGAAATAAGCTATGGAAATTAACAAATAAAACACTTCGAATTAAAGTTTAATTTCATTTCATTACTTTAAAGAACTAATTTATTTCAGATTTGACTTTAATTTATTTAAATTGTGTGAAATCCAATAATAAATGTCAATGCTAAAAAAAAACTCAACTTTAATTTAATTTAGTTCATTTAAATGAATTATCCTATTCTTTTTTAAATTAATTTAATAATTTAATATAAGTTTTATTAAAAGTATCAAAATTCGGGCAATGGCAAATAATAAAATTATTTTCTGTTTTGGACATAAAATTAAAAACTAAATTTTTATTCAAATATTTAATGATTTAAATAAATTATATATTTTAATAAATTTAATTAAAATTTTATGAAATTCTGTATTAAAATTTGGACCAAAGCCCACACGTTATGACCATTAATACAATTGTTTTCTATTTTCGATGTAAATTCAAAATAAAAAATAAAATAAAAACTAATCTAATTCATTAAAAATAATGTAATTTAAAGGTGCTGTAGGGAACTTTTGTAAAAATATATTTTTTACATATTTGTTAAACCTGTCATTATGTCCTGACAGTAGAATATGAGACAGATAATCTGTGAAAAAAATCAAGCTCCTCTGGCTCCTCCCAGTGTCCTATTGCCATTTGCAGAAATACATCGCTCCCGGTAAAAAACAACCAATCAGAGCTGCGGTCCGTAACTTTGTTTGTGTTCAAAATGTAGAAAAATGTATATAATAAGCGAGTACACCATGAATCCATTTTCCAAAACATGTTTTTAGCCTGTCCTGAATCACTAGGGTGCACCTATAATAAGTGTTTATATTCGGACTATTTTAGATTGCTTCGGGGGTACCGCGGCGGAGTAACCCAGTACCTTTGTGATTCTTCATAGACATAAACAGAGAGAAGTAGTTCCGGCTACGATGTTCTTCCGCAAGACGCAAGCAGTTCTGTTTATTAACCGCTAGAGCGTCAAAAGTAGAGAAGAAATAGAGAAGATGCGCAAATCCACTTCATTTTCAGCGTTTATTGGCGCATCTTCTCAGTTAACAACAGCTGCTCTATGTGAAATCAGCACCTGATGGAATTAACCGCTGATTAGAGAACCGCTTTACTGACGAGATGCGCATTAACGATCGGCCGATCGTGATTGGAGCACCCCTATTAAATTAATTTAGTAAATTAAATTTTATATAATTTTATTTATATTTATTTTATTCTAAATTATTATTATTTTGAATTTAGGCCCCACAACATTAATGCACAGTATGACATATTTTAATTCATTTTGAAATTTTCTAAAAATGACATTTTACAGGCTTATTTAGTGTTTCTAATGAGCATTAGATAATAGAGTAACAATAATCTGAATGTCAAAATGAGGGAAATATTCACATCCATTAAACAGGAACAGGATACAGAAGAGCAGCCAATGCGGTTCTGATATAATGTGCATCTCTACTGGATATCTCATTCCTTTCTCATTAAATGTCTTAAACAGAACTCGTTAATATAGAATTTAATGATATAAAAATAGCACAGCTTCCTCTGTAGAGTTTCCTAGATATAAGCTCTCTAAACTCCTTATAATAATAAAGCCAGCCAGCTCGAGTCCTTTCTGAATCTCTGATCTGGAGTCAGTGTTTGTGTGAATTAGTGATCTCCATTACACTCAGTCTGTGCTGTGCTTCGTTCAGACGCTCAGTTTAAAGTTTGCGATGTAAGCAGTCATTATTCCAGTCATTAGCATCTGTTTGTGAGAGCTGCATCTCTGTGGGATTTCTTTGAGCTAAAGAATACAGGTTCGGTTCTGCTGAGAGAGAAAACGAAGTGAAAGCATGAAAGATGAATTAATGAAGCACAGACGCCTCCTGCTGTCACATCATGAGACTGTCAGCAAACAGACAGTCATGTTTCAGCCTTTATTAGTACTTCAGAACTGCAGATGTGCAAGTAATAACTTTATTAATCAGTTTTCCTGGTTTATCAACCTTATCGGTTATTTTCAAATAGAAACTCACAAAAAAACTCTTAATGTAACAGCTGTAATCCTGATTGCTGTGCATTGTGAGCCAGTTTAGCCCTTATTTGAGTGAAAGAAGCTAAAGAAACCTGTACTTTAACAACTAGAGATGATAATTTCTTGTCATGATGACTGTCCGGTGAAGTGACATGCTCTGATCGAGACTGTGGATGTGTTGAGATGAAATATTAGCACTGTGTACACTATACTGATTAAACCTCAATATCCACTAACTGAAATAAAGCTGAAATCAAATAAATATTAGATGAAACAAATATTAAAAATATTTAAAAAACCTAATTAAAATGGCACAAAGAACCAAAATTTTAAATATAAATGAATTAAATTAAATTAAATTTGATTATAAAAATATTAATAGTAATTAATTAAATATTATATTGCAAGGATATTATAAGGTTAATATTGTTGTTTGTATAAACTTAATTTCATTGATTTTAGTTTCGCTAATGTAATTAGCTAATTCAGCTATGATGTTACTGTTAACTTAAAATATTAGAAATGTTTTGTTATTCAAGTAAAGCTGAAATAAATTCAATATAAATATTAGATGAAAAACCTGAACTTAAAAACTTGATGTTGAAATGTTAACCTGGCAGATGACCGAAATAAACATTTTAGCACTAAAATTACTAAAATAGATTAGAAGATTAGAAACTGACTAAAACAAATGACTAAAGTATTCGTTAAAAATACATACAAATGAAGCGTAATATAAATTTTTGGAGAAGGAAAGACTAATAAAAATGACAAAATCAAGCTACACTTTAAACAAAAACATCTAATTCAGAATAATAAGAAATACTGTAATAGGAAATAATACTACAATAGCTCTGTCGTAGTAAGTGTTTGGTCCACCTCTAATATTTTATAGTTAGTGCTCATGTTGTGTGTGTGTGTGTGTGTGTGTGTGTGTGTGTGTGTGTTTGCTTGTTCTCTTCAGAGCATCTCCGGTGTGGGGTGAAGATCTGCTCACCAGCTGTGGGTTCTTGCTCTGTAAGGGTCTGGTGTCGAAACTGGACCTGGTCTCCATCCGGCTGGCGTCCGGCGCTCGTCTCTTCTCCTTCCTGTCTCTGGCCTGGGGCTTCGTGGCCGACGTGGACATCGAGAGCGAGCGGTTTCGGCCGATCGGAGCGCTGCGCTTCCTCCTCAGCACGCTGCTGAGTCTGGCCTCCTTACGCGTCTATCAGGGGAAGCTGGCGTTCCTGCCCGCCGAAAGCGAGCGAGAGTCGTCCTCAGCTGGGCTCTGTGGCGCAGACAGCCGGCTGCCTGACCGTCTGCTGGTCCCTCTGGAGCAGCCCGTCCCGCAGGACTGGACGCAGGTGGAGGAGCAGGAGTTCGTCCTGGTGCTGGCCATGTTCCAGGCGCACCTGGACGAGGATCTGCGGGCGGCTCCAGACGCACGGGTCGATGACGGACTCATTCACCTGTTCTACGTGACGGGGGGAGTCTCACGCCTCATGATGCTGCGGCTCTTCCGGGCCATGCAGAGCGGGAAACACCTGGACTTGGGCTGCGCTCATCTGGTGTACCGGCGTGCACGAGCGCTGAGGCTGGAGCCGCTGAGTACGGCCGGCGTGATGACGGTGGACGGCGAGCGCGTGGAGTACGGGCCTCTTCAGGCGCAGGTGCACAGAGGAGCGGCCCGCCTCATCTCAGCGTGAACCAGCCGTTTAAAACCTGAAGCATTACACCACCGCACAACCCTGACTGCCTGCTGTTACACTTGAATTCAATTAGGGTGACCAAACGTGCCATTTTCCCAAGCATGAAGGTGGGATCTTCAGAAAAGGGTCAAAGCGATGCAAATACGTGTATATTAGTGTTTGACTTGAAGCAGATCGATCGGTGTCTGACATCACAGTACTGTGAGACGATTCAGAAGCACAAGAAGCCGTCTGATCAGAGCTCTCTTTGGAAAATGGCACTTTTCGTCACCCTAATTTAATGTTTGTTTGTTTGTTTTATTAAAGAATTGTAACTGAGTAAACCTCATGAAAATAACGTCTAGGTCATATTTCGCTCCTGAAATGATAGTAAAAATAAATAAAGGGAAATTATGTTTTGCATTTAGAAAATAGATATTTTTTGCATCCCAACACTATTTTCATGACATATTACATCCCACATTTTTATTTCAAACTGTCAGAATGCAAAGCATATTCACCTCATGTTAAAAATAAGCTGCGGAAAATAAATAGCAATTTGCGATTTTCTGACCACACATGCAAAACATGATTTCTAATTTATTTTTTTCTGTGGTTTTGAGGGTGAGATATGAGCTGAACAGGTTGAGATTCATCATCTCTGATGATTATGCATCTGAAAACATGCTCAAGTTGCATTTTATCCAAAAAACAAAGGGGGAAAAACAAGAAATTATATTTTACATTAATAAAATAGGCTTTTATTTTGTATTTTTCTGACAATTTTTTTAATTGAAAAACAGCACAATGAAAAACATTAAAGGGGGGGTGAAATGCTCGTTTTCACTCAATATCCTGTTAATCTTGAGTACCTATAGAGTAGTACTGCATCCCTCATAACTCCAAAAAGTCTTTATTTTTATTATATTTATAAGAGAAAGATAGTCTGTACCGATTTTTCCCGGAAAAACACGAGCGCCTAGAGGCGTGACGTGTGGGCGGAGCTAAAGAATCACGAGCGCCAGTAGACTTTTGCGTTGAGAGCATGTGGAAGCTGTGACACAGATCCAGAGGCTGAAATTTAACAAGAGCAGCATCAGCAAAGGCGTCTCTATGTGGTATGTACTGAAACTGTAAATATTTGCTTAGGGGTTTTGGAAAATGACTAAGTTCCACTTTATGTCGTCTTTTTTTTTTTTTTTTTTTTTAAGCTGTACATGTGGAAAGTGTAGTTTGATGACAACATCGCATGTTGTTTACTTGATGTGCTTATGCGCCGATAGCTAAGTTAATAACACAGAGATATTTGAAGCAGTTTTACTCACCGCATGCGGTTCCAACACACGATCGTGACCCTTTTCCGTTGGGACTGCATTATCCTTAAGAAATAAAGATGTGCAATCCGAAATGCAGGGAACAAACGAAAACACTTGCACAACTCCGTTGATGCTCTGTAAAAATAAACTCCATCCAATGGTCCCTTAATGCTGTTTCTCTTTTGGTAATCTGTGCAGGGTTGTCTTGCCCTGGCAACCAAAAACACATTTCTTTTGTGACTTTTCGCGACGCTCTCGCTCTGATCAGGCTGTGCTCAGCCTCTCTCTGCTCTGCTATACGGGAGCGCGCGCTCTTCCAGCAGAAGTGCCTCAGGACCCATATAAGGAAATTCCGCTCCATCTAACGTCACACAGAGCCATACTCGAAAAAAACTTTCCGAAACTTGTGACAAACCGGAAGAGGTTTTTTTGGAACAAAAATACTCCTTCAAACGTACAACTTAATTTTTGAAACTTTGTCCATGTTTAGCATGGGAATCCAACTCTTTAACAGTGTAAAAAACTCAGTATGCATGAAATAGCATTTCACCCCCCCTTTAATATCTAATCCACAAAATAAGTTTAATTTTATTTATGTAAAATCAAATAATTGCTTATTTTAATAAGTTTATTTTTTATAAAGCTTGACTGTTTTTGCTTTCTGCACAACATACTTTCTTAATTATTTTCTGTGACTGTTGGAGTGAAATCAGATGCTTGTGCCACACCATTTCACCCCAATAAATAAATAAAATACTAAGAAATTATATTTTGCATTAAGAAAATTGACAGTTTTTACATTAACATTATTTTCATGACAATAAATCATTAAACTCCAAATAATAATTGCAAACATTCCCAATGCAAAGCTTATTCGCTCTATATAAAGTAAGCTCTCATTATTTTCTGACCATTTAACCCTAAAATATAATTTTTTAAAGAACTAATTAACGTATGTACTGTACATGTAAATGTGAAATGTATTTTGGTGTATAATATGTGATTTGGGGGTGAGAGTTTATGCTGCTGTGATCCACCAATCGTGATTTTCAGAAGTGCCAATGTTGAAAATATATGATATAGTTGTTCATCTTTATTTTATTTTTTTATGATATAAATCAAAATGTGTTGTTTATTATTATTTAAGAGCAGTTTGACTGTCAGAAGATGTTTGTTTATGATGAAGCCTCACCAGCCGCCTGCCACGGTATCATCTCAATATCATCTCAATATCATCTCCATCAGTCTGAAGTTTTTGTGATGCCTGCCGTAAATGAGCCATTATTTTTTAAAAATGTACCAAAAATGCTGCCTTTAGATACTCCTGGGAAACTATTTTTTCTTCAATGGCATACAAAATAACTGCTTAATACATTTGTATTGTTGATTTTGTTACACATTAGCCACCCATACACCAAATCTGTTTCATGATGTCAGTGTGTTTTTATATTACAAGTTTAATATCATTTTCATCTGGCACTGAGTTTCTGGATTTTTAAACATCTAATATTCAGGTTCAAGTATTTTGAATAAATCATATCAAATAATAGCACAGTATCTTAGATATGATTTAGCTCAAAGTTATGTTTTTTCAGCGACCTGTTTACATCAGTAAGTTTACATTTTTTCCTGCTGAACATGTTGTTACAGCCTTATACAGAAACACTGAACAGATTCAGGCTAACCATGACTGAAAGGTTTAGAGCCATACAGATGATCAACATGTGTTAAACAGACGTAGGACGTAGTTTTGATTTGTGAATGGATGATGCTCTTTGTTAGACGATGAATGAATGAGTTTGAAAGTGGAGTCAAGTTTACGTCAGACTTATTGTATCGTGGTTAAAAATTGTGTAAACACTCTATATTGTTTTTGATGGTGAAGGAATAATTATTTGTTTGCGCAGGGATTGTGAGATGTTTGATTTTTGCACAATACTGTATATGACCAGAGGGGATTCTGTGGTGATCAGGAACAATCTGAATTAAAGTACTTTGATTTGTTTGCGGATTAAAAATGTGCATATGATTGCAACTGTACTGTGAAATGCTTTCTCTCTCTCTCTCTATTTATATATATATATAAAATATGTTCTATATTTTTTCAGTCATACATTTATATGAAAATGTTTAAAATAAAATTGCAGATGGTAAACAAAAGTTTTTTTGTATATATGTTGTTTTTGTTAAGATCACATATGTGAATCAGTTCAAATACTGAAGTAATATTACTACTATTAGAGTGGAATTAAAAGGTATGCTTCTTAGCATTTTCTTGATTAAAAATGTTTAATGTTTATGAAAGTGACGTCACATACAGCCAAGTATGGTCACCCATACTCAGAATTCATGCTCTGCATTTAACCCATCCAAAGTGCACACACACAGCAGTGAACACACACACACACACATCCGGAGCAGTGGGCAGCCATTTATGCTGCAGCACCCAGGGAGCAGTTGGGGGTTAAGTGCCTCGCTCAAGGGGCACCTCAGTCGTGGTATTGAAGGTGGAGAGAGAACACTGTACATTCACTCCCCTACAACTCCTGCCTGCCGAAGACTCAAACTCACAGTTTTTGGATAACGAATCTGAATCTCTGACCAATAGGCCATGACTTCCCCTTTATTATGAGGGAAACCTTATATTATGGAGCAAAACTGATGAAACTGATGTGATTCCCAAACTTTTTGTCAGCCGAACCCCTCTCAGTTAAAATATTTACTTGAAGTTAATGGAGTCACACGATATGCAGGGAAACATTTAACTATTTCAACTTTTTTGCAAGTGTATTGTGATTTTAATATTATTTTTTTAAACTGATTTTTATGATTAATTTTGCTGACTCTCAAATCACCTGCAGTTCCCTTTCAAACCTCCAGGGGACATTTGGGAAACCCTGGTGTTGAGCGTTTTCAACAGAGATTGAATTTGCTGTAGATAGTCACTTTTCCTAGCTGGAAAATTAAAACATACACAGTCACTTTAGGTATACGTGAAGTAGGATATTTTATTATATATTAATTTCAAAAAGCAATTCAGCCCATTCATCAAGACGAACCAGAAAATAATGAGTAACTGCATGTTAAAAACAAAGAAAGGAAAAGATAAACTCCTCAGTATGAGAGGCACCAGATAATATTTATTTTATATATGGTTATGAAAAAAGCCCTAGAATTAAAAGCCCCTTGCTATGCAGCACTTATATCTGTCATCACTCTTTGGGTGATCTTTATCTTTTGGAGAAATTGTAGCTGGAATAGGATGGAGCATCAACGGTGTCGGTTGAGGCAGCAGGGAGCAGGAGCAGCCCTGTGGTGTAGTCCTTCCTGCATCGAGCCATGGCCTCCTTATATGTGATCTTTTCCTTCTTGGTGGGGTCAAACACATTCTTCACGAAGGTCGAATCATCCTGAAGTTGCTTGGCCATAGATGCATCGATCAGTTTTGTGTTAACAGCATTTTGTAAGTCAATACGTCCTGCTCGTTTCGGGTCTACCAGTCCGCCAGTCAGCATCTGCGCCTCCATGAACCACATGGCACTGTCGTTGGGAATCATTCCCCTTCGGGCAGCTTCTCCCACTGACATTCGCTCTTTGGACACAGGGTCTTCAAAGCCAGTAAAGGCCTTCTGGGCACTGAGGAGTTTGTGAAGATGGCTTGACTCAATCAATCCACACTCTGCTGCCTTGTGAATGGAGAGTTTGTCTTTCTTGTTCAGGTCCACAATACCTCCAGTGGCAGCCTGAGCTTCCAGAAGCCTCATTGCTGTGTCTTGATCAATCAGTTTGCGTGTAAGTGCACTTCGTACAGACATGCGACTGTCTGTGGTGACATCTAAGATGCCTGAAATTGGGAAAAGCTCATCTCCACTGGTGATCAACAGTGAGTTTAAGTTGCTATTGCTGGAGTAGGACAGGCGACGTGTCAGTGAAGAGGAGTTGTAGCTCTGGCTTGTTGGGGCGTGTGTCTGAACAGTTGTTGTTTGAGTTGCACTTAGAGGAGGGAGGGATGTTGATTTCTTCTCCCCTGCAACCAGAAGAGCAAACTCTGAAATGGACATTTTGCCCTCTCTGTAGCGCTGAAGCTCATTCTTGGTCAGTCTGCCATTTTTCAGGGCTGTCTCGATGGAGTACTGCTTTCCACTTTTACGATCCTGCAGAAGCGTGGTCTCACCTTCAGGACCAGTGGTTGTGATTTCCTCCCAACTACACTCAAGCTCTTGGAAGTGGATGTACTGATTGCGATCAATCAGACCTTCAACATAGGCATCATAGGCTGACATGTCTTTGCCAGTCTCTGGGTCCAGAATTGTGACTTTGGTGGAGACGTTGGTCTCTCTGGTGTTTGTCTCTGTGTGGTGCGTCTCCTTTATTTGTTTCTGGAGCTCCATGATAGTAATTTCCAGTCGGTTGATAAACTCTTTCACTTCCAGGATTTCTCTCTCCAGGCGCTGGACTTCAGACTCCAGCTTGATGCTGTTTTGCCTGCTGACTTGGTTCCTCTCACTCAAGAGCTTGGATTGATGTTGGAAAGTTATGGTGATCTCCTGTTTTTGGGACTCTAGTCTTCTCAACTCCTGGAGAAGTTCATTCATCTCTTTCTTGATTCTATCCCTGTACACAATCAAGGTGGTCTCTTCTTGAGAGAAATTTGTTCTGGTTGTCTGAATTCGAGTTATTTTGTTGTTGAGTCGCAGAAGTTCTTCATCTTTGAGGGCTCTTGCATTCTTCAACTGGGTGAGTTGGGCTCTAAGGTTTTCTCTTTCTGCCTCCACCGTTTGGTCCTTCTCAACCCTAATAACCTCTTTATGGATGACCTTCTCCACAGATTTCTCTTTGGTCAGAGACTCTATCCTGATTTTGAGGTTTCGAATCTCTCTCTCCAGACGGGAAAAGCTGGAACTTTCATTTTCCAGGGTAACGCGAAGGTCAGTGATTAGTTTGTCAACTGTAGGGTCTCTCTCAACTTTCAAAACCTCCTCTATAACAATCTTTTCCTCAACAGGTGTTGGACAAGTTTCAAGTTCATAGATTCTAGCCTTGATTTGTCTCAGCTCTGTCTCTACCTGGATCTTCTTCTGCCGATCCACAAGCTCCAGCTTTTTCTCCAGCTCCAGGACTAGAGATCTCATCTGCTGCACCTCCAGTTCTAGCTGCCTACGACCCTTTATGGTCTCCTCCAAAGTCTTGACTAACCTCTGGTGGGCCAGAATCTGACTGGGATCTGTCTGGAGGCGCACAATTTCTTGGACCACAACCCTTTCTTCTGGTTTCTGTCTCTCCAGCACAATGTACTTGTTTTTAAGGTCAAACACATTCTCCTCAACCGTTCGGCGACGTTGAATTTCCTCTCGTACTTCCCTCCTGAGATGTTCAGCTTCCTTCTCCAGAAGAGGGTCATTTTCATACCTTATCAATTCTTTGGTCACCACTTTGGTCTCCACCTTTGATCTTTCAGACTTCCACTCATCCCTGTCCTTGCGTAGACGAATCACCCGATTCATAGTGGAGTCAAAATTGGTTCTCAAAATGGTGAGCTGCTCATTCAACCTCTTAATTTCTTTGACAATTTCAGGACTCCTCTCTTCTTTCACCAACTCTCGAGTCACTTCCTTCAGTTCAACCTTTGGCTTCTCGGAGCGCAGAGTCTTCAGATCCACCATGATCACATTGATCTCATTCTCAATGCTAGTACGACGTCTGCTTATTTCAAGAAGCTCGTTTCTCAGCCGTCTCAGTTCCACCTCTGTCTCAGGGTCAATCCTGTAGATCTCATGGATGATCTCATTAAACTCTATCTTTTGTTTGATGGTCTCCACTTGGCTGTAGCGGAGCTGAAGACTGGAGAACTCTTTCATCATAATATTGTATTCACGGACCAGTTCTTCCAGGTGTACACGGAGGGTCTTGGACTCTTGTAGGAGTTCAGCATCCTGCTCCACCCTTTTCACCTCCTTGATGATAGTTTTCGGTTGTATAGTTGGAATAATCCTCTCCAGATTATTGATCTGACTCCTAATCTGGAATATCTGATCGTTCAGGTTCTGGCATCTGACACCTTCATTAGAGATCTCGCTCTTCAAGTTTAACACAGCTTTCAGCATTTCAGGGTCTTTTTCTAGTTTCACAACCTCTTTCAAAACCAATTTCTCTTTTATCACAGGCCTCTTGCTCTCCAGGACAGTAACTTCCGTTCTCATATGTACCGTTTCACTCTCGTGCACTCGAATTTCCTCCCTTAGCTTGAGCATGAGCTCCCTGATCCTCTTGGCTTCAACATCCAATTTGGGATCACGCTCAATTTCAGTAAGCACCTTTGTCACCAGCTTGGGCTTCACTTCGACAATTTCACGTTCACAACTGACAATTTTTTTGTTGACAATCTCAATTTCGGTGTGCAATTCGGATCGTTTATTTATCTCTTCCGTTACCCTCCTCTTAAGCGCTTCCAAGTTGGCCTCCAGCTTCTGATCACGGTAGTAATGAACAGTTTCCTTTTCTTCCACACGCTCAACACCTCTCCGACTCTTCAGGGACATCATACGTTTCCTGTAGGTCGTTAAATCATTCTCGGCATGAGCACGGCGAGATATTTCTTCATGCAGTTCTCGCTTCAGACCGTCAACTTCGTCCAAGTCCCTCTGCTGACTTTGAATCTGAAGTTGCTGCCTTACCACTACATGGCTCACAATTTCATCATTCTATTCATGGAAAAAAAAAGATTGGTTTATGTTAAGTTAAGAAGTTCATGGTAGCTTTATATCCTTCAACAACATTACAGTACCTTGCTGATGAGGTCCTTGGCCAATATCACTTGATTCAGCAGTTGATTATTCTGTGCTGATACTTCAGAGTAAAGGTTCACAACATCCCTTTCCTAAAGTAACAAATTGTACAGATATTTGGAAATGTACATAAACAAAAAATTCATTATTATGGTCATTATGGTAAAGCAACCTACCTTCCTCTGCACAGCTTCAGCCAGGGTGATGTAATCAAGTCTTTTTGTGTTTATTTCTGGTTTTCCCATTGCACTGCGGTATTTGTTAGAATTCAATTCATACTCCTGAAGACACAGAAGCAAGCAATCATTTACATTCAAGTTAGAACTGACATGCGAAATGTGCAGTAGTATGATCATGTTCAAATGGCCATCGTACGTTAAGAACGCCCTGAAGTTCACGTGAAATTTTCACCACCCGGTTTACATCATCCTGCTTTCTCTTGATGTCTTCAACTGCCCTCTGCAACCAAATTTATTTATACATGATATTACAGTATAATCCAACATATCTGAGATATGATATAATTATGCCACTTGTGGTACTAAACGGAATTGCAAAAAAATAAGCAATAAATATACTAATGGCATTAGTCCTAAGAATTATTTCTTCTTTAAGAATTAATACATATTTACAATAAATATATCTGATAATATTAATAATGATAAACATTTTTTAAAATAATCAAATTAATGAATGCCAATAAAACTTAATACTGACCAACTGAGAGTGCTGCTTGGCATAGATTTGCGACACACTTTCACCTGGCCAAACTTCGTTGTTGGGCATATTGATGAGGAAAGCAGTGAGCGACTGGATGGCACGGTTAAATTCTGTATTTTTATTCATGGCCTCTTGCAACAGAGTTGTCCTGTGAAAAGTTTACGCATAGAGTTTTAAAAGACTATAGCACTGTACAAAAAGCAGACTTGCCTCAATAAACAAAAAAGACGTCAGCACAAAAAAAGAAGATGCCTTTTTTGACATCTCACCTTTGCTGCAGCTGGCTGTTGATGTTGGAGTAGCGATTCCTCAAATTCCTGACCTCGTTCTCTTGGTGGGTGATGTCAGGGCAATACTCCTGGAAGATCTTCTGCAGAGAGCTGCATGCCTGCTCTGTGACAGCCAACTCACGGTTCAACTGCTGAATGTCATCTTTCTTGGATATAACCTCTTTACTCATTGTCTGAAGAGAAAACAATTTTAGACATACAGACAAATCAATACAATGTTTTGAATGGGAAGTTGTACCATATCCAAACCATTCCTGCTTTAATTTCAGCACTGAATCTAAAAAGAAAGATATTTAGATAAAAATGACTTGAACTGGTAAATTGGTGTTTTTCTTTGATAAGGCTTTAGAAGACTTTGAGTATAATCCATAATACAATACCATTCAAAAGTTTGGGATCCGTAAGATTATGTTTAATGTTTTTGAAAAAAGTATCTTCTGCTAAACGAGGATGGATTTATTCGATCAAAGCATAGTTAAAACAGTAATATTATTAAATATTATTAAAATTTAAAATAAATATAAAAAAGATACACCCTACCAGCAGAGGGCATCATTAAGTTACAGCCAAAACACTGACCTAAAATCCCCCCACTTGAAGCATATCAGAAATTCAAAGCTTACCACCATGCATCAGGTTGGAAATAAAGCTTAATGTCCAACAGAAGTCTGTAGCATACGTAGTCAGCATTATTTCGCTGAATAAGTTATAATACAATCTATTATTAATGTCTCGATGGAGCACTATCGATTTCAAACTCTTCAAGATAGCGCGAACTCTGTGGAGTTCTACTAGCATTACATTTTCAACAGGAGTAAAACGTTATGTTATACTATGTATGGTTAATTAATTATTAATTGTACCAACATATAAATCTTTAACTGCTTCAAAATGAATGCTGTTAAATACATTTTTGTTGAAACATTTGCCGTTAGCCTACTTTAGAAAAAATAAATAAAACCTAATTACATAAACAGTGAATGCACAAGGTGAGTTAACGTATACAAAGCATAACCTTTATTCAGATTTCGTGAACACTTTGTCATTTGAAATGCGTATTTCTTTTAGGATCTCGTCAGCTGATGTTTATGTACGCTAGTGCGATGAATATGATATGTAACTTTTTAATACGCAGGGGAAATTCCCGACACATAATAACCGTTTACATGCTTAGGATGTTTGTTTTGTAAGAATGTACAGGGAAACTTGAAACTTGATGTTTTCTCATCTAAATCGTACGATTTCCCATTATTTCAATAGACTGTATGGGACTACTAGAGAATACCAATATGGCGGCGCAGCGGCTTCACTTTTATGACGTCACGAGCCATTCAGTTCTCTATTAGAGATCAGTGGTGTCTACCTGCAGCTGTCCGGAGTGATTGCGGATGGCATTGGGTTCATCTAACACACCAGGGTCTGCAGCCAAATCATCCTCGAACGCAGTCAGCATATTGCACACCTTCTTGATCTGTTTCTCCAGGAACATGGAAGACGTGATCCTGAAGAAATAATCCCAAGTTTTTACAATAGTATGCGTCCAAAAACCATAGAAATACCACAATACATAATACAGTCTTTGTGTTTTTTCTTACTTCTTGTGGTAGAGATCAGAGAGGGTGGTGATGTTGTCGAATTTGTTGTTGACTTTGCTCAGCTTCAGAGGCAGTGAGGATGTGGTGGGCCCCAGGGGTTTCTGGGATATCAGGGGCTCCATGTCCCTCTGAGCCGATGCTTTCTCGGCCTCCAGGTTTCTTAGAGTTGCGACAAAACCCTGAAGAGATCAAAGCGAACTGTGAGTCAGTCAATGTTTCCTACAAACTATATTATCCAGCATTTGTTTCTCCTTTGACCAACTAGACCACATTTAGATTTAAAACTCCAGTTTTGATTCCCGCTCTTACATCGTGGTCTTTGGTTCTGGCGGACAGGTCTCCGATGGGTGCGGCGCGATCTAACGGAGACCTCATTTGGTTCTGCATGTCTTTCTCTAACTTCAGCAGGTCTAAATAGATCTGTTCCAGCCGGCTGTCAATGAGGCTGGCCTTCGCGCTGTCAGGGACGGTGGCCACAGCGACTGTCGGGAGAAATAACATCATTTACTACTCAAACTCAACATGATAGATAACTCACCATCAGGCGTTTGTTTCTTCATGGGAACAGACACTTGTTCAGAAATGGTTGCTCTGCAGTGAATGGGTGCCGTCAGAATGAGAGTCTGAACAGATGATAAATACATCACAATAATCCACAACTAACCCACACCACTCCACTCTATCAGTTAATGCCTTGTGAAGAAAAAAAGCTGAATGTTTGCTAGAAAAAAAAAATCCATCTTTAAGATGTTTTAACTTTAAACCGTTGTCTCTGGCTAAAATACAAACACAATCCTTTTGGAAAAAGTCCCTCTCCTGTTGTCTATCACATCAAAATCCACTAACATTTAGTACACATATATACTTTTTTACAGTTTTAGCTGCAATTGTGATTTTTTTTTTTTTTCAGCTGTTTGGACTCTCATTCTGACGGCACCCATTCACCGCAGAGGATCCATTGCTGAGCAAGAGATGCAATGCTGAATTTCTCCAAATCTGATGAACAAAAAAAAATCTTGGATAGCCTGAGGGTGAGTACATTTTCAACAATTTTCACATTTTCTTTTTTTTTGGGTGAACTGTTCCTTTAACAACAACAAAACAATCAAAAAATTTAGAAAACTTTAATTGAAATTAAAATAAAAACTCCCAGAACACACACACACTCACAAAAGAAACAGACAACACAATAAAACCTATTTAAAAATACCTGTGGTAATACTGTATATCAATGGTAAACAGACCTTGTTTTACGAACTGCGTGAACTCCATCTCCTTCACACCACAGAAATCTCTGCTCAGACTGAATACAAGACAAGAACACAGCAATGTTAAAACAGGAAGCAGCTGGGAGAGCTAGACCTACACTTCCTGCCTCTCACGACAGACGTTCAGCTGCAGCCCCTTCATACGCCTGGACGCTTCACCTGCTTCAGTGACTCTCAAACATCAAGCTCATGTGACATGTGTTTAACAGTGTCAGAGTCACTGTCACTGCTGCTTTCATCGGTGGCTTGGCATCTTCAGCAGAAGAAATGCCATTAGATTTCAGTTTCTACTTTCTCCACCGGCCGTATCAGACTTCATCTGTCAATCACTCGCCCTGTCAGCAGCTCATCTGCACTTTTACTGAGCTGACGGTCACACCTTCCAGAGAGAGAGAGAGAGAGAGAGAGAGACTGAGAGAGAGACCGAGAGAGAGAGAGAGAGAGAGAGAGAGAGCGAGAGAGAGAGAGAGAGAGAGAGAGAGAGAGAGAGAGCGAGAGAGAGAGAGAGAGACCGAGACCGAGACCGAGACCGAGAGAGAGAGAGAGAGAGAGAGAGAGAGAGAGAGAGAGAGAGTGATTGACAGGTGTGTGGGCGTGTCTGTGGAATGTTGAGGTGGAACTCTCAGAATTCCTGCTCTTTTCTTCAGGAATCTCTGCTGCTGCTGTGTAAAGTGACACCCTGGACGTGCGGGCGGCTCTTTGTCTCACACATAATCAAGCGTGTGGCTGCTCTTTAAAGGCCATGCATTTCTGGGAAGAGTCTTTCTGCTCCCGCCTGCGCACCTCAGCAGTGACTCAAAACGTGATTAAAAATGGTGAAAAATAATAAACATCACGTATGTTCTAAAAAAATTACTTTACTTTTAGAAATCAATTTGTCAAAATCCATTCGAGTGCATAATCACCAAGTAAATAAATATATATTAATAAATATTTGATTAAAAAAGTTAAAAGCTGTTAAAAATGTTGAAAAGAACATAATATTATAGTACAAATATGAACTGAGAGACTGCATGAAATACTTGCACTTTAAAAAAAAATATTATTTAAAATCCATGCAATAGGCATAATCATGTTTTAAAAATAATAATGCTTAATTATTTCAAAACTTAAAAAAAAAACTGCTATACATTTTATAAATATTAATTCATGCAATGATCATATTTACCATTTGAGAATATACATACACAAAGAAAGAAACAAAATAAATAAAAAAATTAATAAATACAAATACAAATAAATATATTTAATGCACACACACACACACACACAAAAAAGAGATTAAAAAAGGTTTTAATGATCAGAAGGAGAAACTAGCAGTGCTCAAACTAATGCTCTTTCTCTCTGTCAGGGGACGAGCTCAAACACAGAGAGATTTCCTCATTCAAACACAATTAACCATCAGTTAATTAGAACAATCACTGACTCATTATCATGAGGAAATGAATAACTCACACTGATTAGCACACAATTCAATTCTAGGTTAAACACACACCTCCTAAAACTCCCTCACACACCTGAATCCCTCACACAATAGTGTTTCACAAACAGCAGTTAGAGCCTCAGTATGACACAAGGAAACACACTCAAACACCATCAGCTGGATCCACGTCAGTGTCAGAGAGCACTATACAGCTTTCTGTTCTGGGACCTCTCCGAAGCAATGACAGAAAAGGTCAAATATCATTTACAAAACAAAATAAAAATACTAAAATGAAACATATAGAAAATATAACATTAAAAAATAAAACAAAATAAAAGGAATGTAAAAAATAATAAATATAATAAAATGTAAAGTATAACTGGTCAAATAAAATGAAAAAATAAAACAAAAAATAGAATGTATAAAATAAACTAAATGAAATAATAAAAATAAAATAAAACAAATCCTTTTGTTTCTAATGCAGGAACTCACAGGACTTAAAAGTATATGATTTTCTGTATTGATGTCTGTATTTTCATTTTGGCAGTTTGCTAAATTGCTAATTGTGTATATAATTATAAATATATTTTATGATATATAAAAAATACAATATGAATTTTTTTTTTAATCTAAATAATAATTAAAAAATAACAATAATTACATAAAAATTTCACTTTCACATAATCATTTTTCTGTTCAACATTTCTGAAATTCCTTGAATATGTCTAAAGATGCCAAGAGATGCCATCAGACTAAACATGAACATGCTTTATTTAGCAGGCTAAGACTTAAAAAATTGTCTCAATAATTATTCAATAATAAAATTTCATTAAAAAAAAAGAAGATGTGCCACCATTTTTAAATGACCTAATGCATAATTAATAGCATCATAAAGCCTGCATGCATGTGTAATAATTCCACCCGAGGCCATCTGCTGCTGCTGTCAGTGTCTGATCACTCATCTGTCGTCTCTCTGTCGTTCACTGTGTTTCTGTGCTTTGAATGTGATAAATGAACTTGTTTCCTCAGAAGACGCTGTAGTTTAGACGTCCCACAGCACACAGCACTAAACTGTTAACCACTGACTCACTGTCATAACCAGTTCCCCTCATGAGCCGCATGTGTCACACTGAATCCTGCACTCTGATTGGCTGACGCCATCAAATATTCATGTGCAATGAGGTTTCAGGAAGACTTTACAACAGGGTGTCAAACTCAGCTCCTCATCAATTTTTTTAATGTTAGTTAAAAATGCAATTGTTAACTCTGAGGTACATTAAATACAACTAACAGACACAACTTTCAATGTAGTAGTAAACACAGAAACAACTATTAACTGATTAATAAATGCTGTTTGTCATTGTCGGGTCATGTTAACTAATGCAATGATAACAAATGGAATCTTGTCTTCAAGCATTATTGGTTTTTCTCATCACAAAATAAAATAATTACAATATTCGGGGCCTTTTTATGGTAATTAGTTGCTTAATGAGCAGAATAATCAGGCACATTCATTATCGCCCAAAGACACGGATCGTTCCACCCTGCATTATTTTGTGATAATGCTAGTGTGTGTGTGTGTGTGTGTGTGTGTGTGAGAAAGAGAGATAATGCCTCCCCTTTCATAAAGATAAATCACACACAAATCCAGTCGACTCACAGTTTTAATGCATAAACACCGGTGCATTTCTACTCTAAAATGCCTTCATTCATTCAGGTGTGTGTCTCTGATCTGATCTAATGAGCCATAAGGCTCTTGCTAAAGGCATAAATATCATACGAGAGCGAACAGAAACGAGACATAAGTTCACATAAAACATGAAGTGATGGAAACTCACTTTTCGGGCTTGATGGGACTGTATTCCTTCCTCTTAAACATCCCGGGTCCTGCGTCTGCGTCTGTGTGGGGCTCAGTGATGTCGAGCTCCCGTCTGTCTTCTGTTATGGCTGTCTGTCACCTGCTGTGGCTCCGCCCACTAAACAGGTGTGTCACATTCAGACTGGACGCACCTGTTCCTGCCCTCTGAATCCCTCCGGCGAACTCTTCCTCTTCTGCACGCTCACTGTCCTCTGGAAATACCTGAACCACTGACACTACAGACATTACATGTGTCATGAACCTTTCAAAATGAACATAACACTTTTATTCAGCAAGGATACAGTAAACTGATCTAAAGTGACAGTCAAGACATTTTTAATGTTAGAAAAGATTTCTATTACTATTCTTTTAACAGCAAAGAATCCTGAAGAACGAGATATATTGCAGTTTCTACAAAACAACAACCGTTTTCAGCATCAGAATTGTTTCTTAAGCAGCAAACAAGCACATTTATAATGAGTTTTGAAGGACCGTGTGACACTGACAAATTCAGCTTTGGTCACAGCAATAAACTAATTGAAACGGCAAAAACATTTCAGGATCTCAAATAAATGCAGCCTTAGTGAGCAGAACAGACTTTGTTCAAAAGCATTACAAATCTTACACTACCTTTAAATTTAGTCTCTTTGGGGAAAAAACGTCTACCAGATGCATAAATGTCAATGTAAAATGTACAAAAATGAGAATTATTGTATCATAAAATGCTAAAAAACAGATCTAACATTAAAGATGAAGACAGTCAGTAAGTATTGTATTTGTTTGTGTGATCTTGACTTCATACAGCCTCTAAAATGAACCAAAAACACCATTAGATTCAACAACACTCCTGCAGTGTCTCGGTTTAGAAATATTCATCTGCTCTTACACCTGATAACAGGTGTGGAAATGCATGAGTGTTTGGTGTGTGGTGGAGCGGGAATGCGGTCTATCCAGTCAGATCAACTTTAGAAACTCTCGCTCTCTGTCACTGCTCATTTATCATCATAACTCAAAAGACGAGGCATTGAGCCACCCACAAACGACAAACTTACAGTATGTAATTAAGCCAATCAGGGACAGTAACTCAGTGCCCCGTGACCTCTGACCCTGACATGTACTGGCGTCCCACAGGCAGACGAAACACCGGAAGCACAAATTAAATCTAAACATGCTCCGTCACGCATGCATCGGCGTGTTAGCGTGAGGTTCCCAGCATTAGTGCTCTTCTCTAGAGTGTGTTTAGGCCGCAGGGCGTCTCAAATGAGCGTTTAGTGTCATAGTTAACTATTTTGTTCACCAGTGGATCCTCTGCAGTGAAGGGGTGCCATTCAGAATGAGTCCAGACAGCTGATAAAAACATCACAATAGTCCATCAGTTAATGTCTTGAGAAGCTAAAAGCTGTGTGTTTGTAGGAAACAAATCCATCATTAAGATGTTTAACTTTAATCCATTGTTAAAACACGAGTCTTCTAACTGTAATATTGCTTCCTCCAATAAAAAGTCATCTGGTCTGAATCAGGAGAGAAATCTGCACAGATCAAGCACCGTTTACGATTTAAAACAGTCCTAATTAGCTCTACACAATTATGTTGGTGGATGTTGATGTAAGAGACAAAAGGAGATTGACTTTTTCACTGAAGGAAGTGTTATTTAGTCAGAAGCAATGGTATGAAACATCTTAATGGTGGATTTGTTTCTAATAAACACAGCTTTTCACTTCACAAGACATTACTGATGGACATGAGTGGTGTGGATTACTTGAGGATTATTGAGATGTTTTTATCAGCTGTTTGGACTCTCATTCTGACGGCACCCATTCACTGCTGTGCACCCATTGGTGAACAAGTGATGTAACGCTACATTTCTGCAAATCTTTTTCCATGAAGAAACAAACTCATATACAGTACATCTGGCTTTAAGGTAAAGTCAATTATCTGCAAATGTGAAATTTTGGGTGAACTATACATTTATTTTTCTAAATGAACAGGCAGATATTTCTTTAAACATTCATTACTAACTACAGAATCATTGTGTATAAAGCCATTTTAAAACATACCTGACTCATCGAAAGATTGGACACCTACAAACCGTCACACAATAATAAAAACAGACTCCGAAGTGCTGATCTGAATCAACAGAGTCGCGAACAGGCTCCGAAGTCCCGATCTGTATCAACCGAGTCACGAACAGGCTTCGAAGTCCCGATCTGAATCAACAGAGTCGCGAACAGTCTCCGAAGTCCCGATCTGAATCAACAGAGTCGCGAACAGTCTCTGAAGTGCTGATCTGAATCAACAGAGTCACGAACAGGCTCCGAAGTGCCGATCTGAATCAATAGAGTCGCGAACAGGCTCCGAAGTGTGCCGATCTGAATCAACAGAGTCGCAAACATGCTCCGAAGTGCCGATCTGAAACAACCGAGTCGCGAACAGACTCCGAAGTGCCGATCTGAATCAATAGAGCCGCGAACAGGCTCCGAAGTGCCGATCTGAATCAATAGAGCCGCGAACAGGCTCCGAAGTGCCGATCTGAATCAATAGAGCCGCGAACAGGCTCCGAAGTGCCGATCTGAATCAACAGAGTCGCAAACATGCTCCGAAGTGCCGATCTGAAACAACCGAGTCGCGAACAGGCTCCGAAGTGCCGATCTGAATCAACCGAGTCGCGAACAGGCTCCGAAGTGCCGATCTGAATCAATAGAGCCGCGAACAGGCTCCGAAGTGCCGATCTGAATCAATAGAGCCGCGAACAGGCTCCGAAGTGCCGATCTGAATCAACCGAGTCACGAACAGGCTCCGAAGTGTGCCGATCTGAATCAACAGAGTCGCAAACATGCTCCGAAGTGCCGATCTGAATCAACCGAGTCGCGAACAGGCTCCGAAGTGCCGATCTGAATCAACCGAGTCGCGAACATGCTCCGAAGTGCCGATCTGAATCAATAGAGCTGCGAACAGGCTCCGAAGTGCCGATCTGAATCAATAGAGCCGCGAACAGGCTCCGAAGTGCCGATCTGAATCAATAGAGCCGCGAACAGGCTCCGAAGTGCCGATCTGAATCAACAGAGTCGCAAACATGCTCCGAAGTGCCGATCTGAAACAACCGAGTCGCGAACAGACTCCGAAGTCCCGATCTGAATTAACAGAGTCGCGAACAGGCTCCGAAGTGCCGATCTGAATCAACCGAGTCGCGAACAGGCTCAAGTCCCGATCTGATGGACATGAGTGGTGTGGATTACTTGAGGATTATTGAGATGTTTTTATCAGCTGTTTGGACTCTCATTCTGACGGCACCCATTCACTGCTGTGCACCCATTGGTGAACAAGTGATGTAACGCTACATTTCTGCAAATCTTTTTCCATGAAGAAACAAACTCATATACAGTACATCTGGCTTTAAGGTAAAGTCAATTATCTGCAAATGTGAAATTTTGGGTGAACTATACATTTATTTTTCTAAATGAACAGGCAGATATTTCTTTAAACATTCATCACTAACTACAGAATCATTGTGTATAAAGCCATTTTAAAACATACCTGACTCATCGAAAGATTGGACACCTACAAACCGTCACACGATAATAAAAACAGACTCCGAAGTGCTGATCTGAATCAACAGAGTCGCGAACAGGCTCCGAAGTCCCGATCTGTATCAACCGAGTCACGAACAGGCTTCGAAGTCCCGATCTGAATCAACAGAGTCGCGAACAGTCTCCGAAGTCCCGATCTGAATCAACAGAGTCGCGAACAGTCTCTGAAGTGCTGATCTGAATCAACAGAGTCGCGAACAGGCTCCGAAGTGCCGATCTGAATCAATAGAGTCGCGAACAGGCTCCGAAGTGTGCCGATCTGAATCAACAGAGTCGCAAACATGCTCCGAAGTGCCGATCTGAAACAACCGAGTCGCGAACAGACTCCGAAGTGCCGATCTGAATCAATAGAGCCGCGAACAGGCTCCGAAGTGCCGATCTGAATCAATAGAGCCGCGAACAGGCTCCGAAGTGCCGATCTGAATCAATAGAGCCGCGAACAGGCTCCGAAGTGCCGATCTGAATCAACAGAGTCGCAAACATGCTCCGAAGTGCCGATCTGAAACAACCGAGTCGCGAACAGACTCCGAAGTCCCGATCTGAATTAACAGAGTCGCGAACAGGCTCCGAAGTGCCGATCTGAATCAACCGAGTCGCGAACAGGCTCAAGTCCCGATCTGAATCAACCGAGTCGCGAACAGGCTCCGAAGCGCCGATCTGAATCAACCGAGTCGCGAACAGGCTCCGAAGTGCCGATCTGAATCAACCGAGTCGCAAACAGGCTCCGAAGTGCCAATCTGAATCAACTGAGTCGCGAAGAGGCTCCGAAGTGCCGATCTGAATCAACAGAGTCGTGAACAGGCTCCGATCGAAGTGCCGATCTGAATCAACCGATTCACGAAAAGACTCCGAAGTGCCGATCTGAATCAATAGAGCCGCGAACATGCTCCGAAGTGCCGATCTGAATCAACCGAGTCGCGAACAGGCTCCGAAGTGCCGATCTGAATCAACCGAGTCGCGAACATGCTCCGAAGTGCCGATCTGAATCAATAGAGCCGCGAACAGGCTCCGAAGTGCCGATCTGAATCAATAGAGCCGCGAACAGGCTCCGAAGTGCCGATCTGAATCAATAGAGCCGCGAACAGGCTCCGAAGTGCCGATCTGAATCAACCGAGTCGCGAACAGGCTCAAGTCCCGATCTGATGGACATGAGTGGTGTGGATTACTTGAGGATTATTGAGATGTTTTTATCAGCTGTTTGGACTCTCATTCTGACGGCACCCATTCACTGCTGTGCACCCATTGGTGAACAAGTGATGTAACGCTACATTTCTGCAAATCTTTTTCCATGAAGAAACAAACTCATATACAGTACATCTGGCTTTAAGGTAAAGTCAATTATCTGCAAATGTGAAATTTTGGGTGAACTATACATTTATTTTTCTAAATGAACAGGCAGATATTTCTTTAAACATTCATTACTAATTACAGAATCATTGTGTATAAAGCCATTTTAAAACATACCTGACTCATCGAAAGATTGGACACCTACAAACCGTCACACGATAATAAAAACAGACTCCGAAGTGCTGATCTGAATCAACAGAGTCGCGAACAGGCTCAGAAGTCCCGATCTGTATCAACCGAGTCACGAACAGGCTTCGAAGTCCCGATCTGTATCAACAGAGTCGCGAACAGTCTCCGAAGTCCCGATCTGAATCAACAGAGTCGCGAACAGTCTCTGAAGTGCTGATCTGAATCAACAGAGTCGCGAACAGGCTCCGAAGTGCCGATCTGAATCAATAGAGTCGCGAACAGGCTCCGAAGTGTGCCGATCTGAATCAACAGAGTCGCAAACATGCTCCGAAGTGCCGATCTGAAACAACCGAGTCGCGAACAGACTCCGAAGTGCCGATCTGAATCAATAGAGCCGCGAACAGGCTCCGAAGTGCCGATCTGAATCAATAGAGCCGCGAACAGGCTCCGAAGTGCCGATCTGAATCAATAGAGCCGCGAACAGGCTCCGAAGTGCCGATCTGAATCAACAGAGTCGCAAACATGCTCCGAAGTGCCGATCTGAAACAACCGAGTCGCGAACAGACTCCGAAGTCCCGATCTGAATTAACAGAGTCGCGAACAGGCTCCGAAGTGCCGATCTGAATCAACCGAGTCGCGAACAGGCTCAAGTCCCGATCTGAATCAACCGAGTCGCGAACAGGCTCCGAAGCGCCGATCTGAATCAACCGAGTCGCGAACAGGCTCCGAAGTGCCGATCTGAATCAACCGAGTCGCAAACAGGCTCCGAAGTGCCAATCTGAATCAACTGAGTCGCGAAGAGGCTCCGAAGTGCCGATCTGAATCAACAGAGTCGTGAACAGGCTCCGATCGAAGTGCCGATCTGAATCAACCGAGTCACGAAAAGACTCCGAAGTGCCGATCTGAATCAACCGAGTCGCGAACAGACTCCGAAGTGCCGATCTGAATCAACCGAGTCGCGAACAAACTCCGAAGTGCCGATCTGAATCAACCGAGTCGCGAACATGCTCCGAAGTGCCGATCTGAATAAACCGAGTCGCGAACAGGCTCCAAAGTTACGCCCAACATACATGTAATAACAAACCACTGTTTCAAAATGTGTGTTTTCTGCATGAGTGTGTTTAATGTGCATTATAGAACAAAATGTCAAGCATCGTCAAGTATTTTACATTATTTTACTCATTAATTGAATAAAATAGAAAATCTTGAGGGAAGCGGTGGGGAATTAATGTTTAGTAGTCAGGTTTTGTCTTCACAAATAAACCACTTTATTCCAGAGAAAGGCAGAACTGAAAACTTAAATAAAATGTTTCTTGAGCTGAGATCTGAATCGATCTCAGCTCAAGAAACACATTTTATTTAAGTTTTCAGTTCGGAAATATATATATATATATATATATATATATATATATATATATATATATAGTCTTGCCCTCACTAACATGGCGGATGCGTTGACGCATCGTGGCAATGGCTCAAAGTGGCCAATGAGGTGTCTAGGTATTTATATGTCTATGCTACTGACCATTCCAAATTCGTCCAATCAGAATTCAAAATGTGGAACTTTATTTGAATTACATATTTGTCTTGTTTAGAATATAGTTTTGCCATTCACTTATTTTAAAACAAAGACTTGATGATGTATGACATGCACATCTGTTATTATTTAATATATAAGAAGAGGATTCTCTACAGACCAGGAGTCCGTCTTCCTTTCATTGCAAAGACACTTGAGTGAGTTGTGTTCAACCAGCTCTCTATGATTCTTGTACAGAACAACCTCCTGGACAGCAACCAATCTGGCTTCAACAGCGGCCACTCAACTAAGACTGCCCTGCTCTCGGTTACTGAAGACCTGAGACTGACAAGAGCAGCTTCAAAATCTTCAGTACTCATCTTGCTGGATCTGTCTGCTACTTTTGACACTGTTAACCACTCTCCATTCTCTCATGAAAATGGGCATCTCAGGAACCGCACTCCTGTGGTTCAAGTCCTAGCTCTCAGGTTGGTCCTTCATGGTGTCTTGGAGGTGTGAGGTTACTAAGTCACAACTTCCTGCCACTGGGGTTCCTCAAGGCTCAGTACTTGGACCTCTTCTCTTCTCCATCTACATGTCATCATTAAGATCTGTCATTCAGAAGCATGGATTTTATTATCCACTTGTCATGGCAATTAAGTTATCTGTTGTTGTTCTCTCATTGGTCTGATTGCTTCTATTGTTCTCATTTATAAGTTGCTTTGGATAAAACCATCTGCCAAATGATTAACTGTAAACGGCTTTGTTCACCCCCCCCCCTTTTGTTTTTACAATAAATAATGCATCTATTTTACTTTTTCTTATTTCTACACTACTGCCTTCAGTGGATCTGCTAAAAATAATTTCATTTCTGATTAATTTTACAACATTAACACTGATATTTTCCTGTTTCTTGTCTTGAAACAGTCTGTATTCCATAAAGCACTAGAGATAAATGTGACTTGACTATTTCACTGTTTTCATGGTGTCCCGTATTAGGAATTTGTGCACTGCATTTAACTCAGCAAAGTGCACAGACAACAGTTTCAAGCAGTGAACACACACACACACACACACACACACAATTCAAGACCTGAACAGCAACAGATTAGCGAACTTGAGTAACAATCTCTGACTGCATTAAACCGGTACCATGAGTGGAATGCTTGACCTGTCCGATATGTGTGACATCATGTGTTTATTTTCGTACAGTATCTGCAATCCTCTTTGTTTCTGCATGAAAAAAAAAAAACTTTTGTAAAGAATGGTGAGTGGAAATGCAGTTTATTGTTCTTAAGACATACTACTGAAACAGGCGCGTCTCCTTCACACCCTTCACAGGCACTTGACACAGATACACACCTAAATACCTGCAGACACACACACACACACACACACACACAAATACATCTACGATTCTTATGTGGGAACTCTCCACGGGTGTAATGGTATTTTCCGTCGACCTACACCTAAACCTAACCCTCACAGAAAACGTTCTGCATTTTTACATTCCCAAAAATACTTATTCGGTAAAATTTAAAAGTGTTTCCCCATGTGTCCCCACAGTGCATAAGTCGCTGTGTATTCAGGTTTAAGATTCAGTTTTTGCAGAAATAGTGGCTATAAGAGAGTACACGTTCACTGTTGTTTCTCCAAATTTCTGTTTTAATACAGATATCTGCACAATCGGGAGATTCCTGTGAGGCTGAAGAAGTTTCAAACATCATTATGCTCGGTTGTGAAATATTGCTAATGTGAATGCACATGAATTTGCACATGAAAATGACCTGTTATATTTAGGGGCGGAGCTTCCTTCCTTTTTTTAAATACATTACTATTCGCATTGTACAAAGGCATATAAATCGCCACCTAGGTGTTGTTCACTCATAAATGAAAATTTGCTGTTCATTTACTCACTCTCCCATCTCAGATGTAGGAGACTTATTTCTTAAGAAGAACAGTAAAGACAAAATGTGAGTGTGTTAATTGCAAATTTTCAGTTTTGAGTGAACTATCACTTTAATTTGTTTTAATTTTATCCTCGTGCCCCAGTTACGGTTATAATTAGAGGCGGAGGTTCATTCTTACCTCTTTAAATCGTATGTTTTCCATTGATTTACATTGTAGGAACTAAGACAAAATCGTCAACTCTTTAAATGGCAGCATTTTCCTGTTCCATAAAATAAATGAGTGTAGCCTACACTACAGTTTTATAGAATTTAATAGTACACAATTAAGTTAAAAATAAAATTAAATAAAATAAAATGAAAAAAGGCATTGATGATAACTTTTTACAGAAACATAATAAACCGATGTTCATAACTGTTCTGTTTTTTCTCCAAATAGTCTTGTTGCCCTGCAGGCTCTGCTCACAAACACAAAAGAGCAATTTTACGCTCATTCAAGACTAAATACACAGTTTATAACTCAGAGTACTGAAGAGAAATTATATAACACACACACACACACAACTACAGGGAGAGTCCCAGATACATCACTACAAAACATGAGTCCAGCTCCACCAACTAACTACAGCTGATTATAAACACAGAAGAGGAGATCTTTATATCTTGTGAATAAAACACCAGTGTGGTTTAACTGTGCTTGACAGTCGAGTAATTTACGGGTTCGAGTCTTAAAGTCCACGCTCTGATCCTCAGGTCTCTAGATGAGACTCGTGTCTTTAGTGTCACGTTTGCAACTTGTAAAATCTAAAATAGGAATTTTAAATGAAGGTAAGACACAAGAAGCAACAGCTTTTCATGCACTTTAAAGATTTTGCATCCATAAATATGTTTTCATTCACATAAGTGTTTTTCTTTTTTTTTTTACTTATCTATTTGCATCTGTAGATTTCAATCATGGTACATTTTAAAGTTTAGGGTTTTTTCCATGTCAGCACCACACACAGACACCAAATTGTACAGTTTTATTCTTATATATTTTCTAAAGGTTTTTAAACTGTGTGGTTTATTCACATTATTAAAAAAAATGTTTTATATATCATTTCATTCTTTATTTTAATTTTTTATATATTAAAAAAAATATGTAATATTTGTTCACTGAAATGAAGCCAAAATAGAACAGATTACAATTAAATAAATAAAAAAACAATTAAAATAAAAAACTTAAATGAAAATTAGAAAGGTTGCTCTGACACCTAACTGAAATTAAATAAGTTGAAGTACTAAAATGACTAAAGCTGAAATAAAACTAAAGATAATTATTATAAAAAAAAATACATAAATAAAATTACTTAAACTTAATCTATAATGACAACTAAAAATGTTAAAAGCTTATTCAAAATATAAATAAATACTATAATAGTACATAAATAATACTAGAATAACACTGTTATTGACAGAATTTTCTTATTTACAAAATCACTTCAGTAAAACAGTAACTTAAGAATTTTGAACCTAAATTTATCCAGTGTTCAGATTTATGTTCTGGAATTCTATGCAAATTAGCGCATACTCAATTAGTCAAGTCTTAATTTGCATATTTAAATATTAATTTGCATATCGGAAAACATAGCTTTGTTATTATCTTGTTGTTATTAGTTAGTTTGACCCTATTCACCTAGTATCTAGTGACTGTAAAATAGCCTGCTAAAAAACTCAACTCAAATTGCTGTGGTATCGAAATCAAAAGAATTGTGACTTAGTCATGTTAATGTGCATGTATTAACACAACATTTGTTTAACCATTAAAAAAACTGCATATTTTCATTGTCTGAGAGCACACTGATGATTCTCCAAGTGTTTGAGGCGTTGTACCTGCTATACAAGCTTTCAGCGTCTGTCATCTGAGCATCTGCCCTTAACAATGACATTTATCAGCAGCAAATAACAGCATCTGAAGAATGCAGCGCTGCCTGATGTGTGCCAGAGGTGAAAGTGTGTAATAACACCAACAATCAAAACTTATCAGCACACAGCGAGGGCCGTGTGTGTAACTAAGCTGTGAAAGTGTGTGTTTCTCAGCAGGTTTACGGTGGAGGTCTTGTCCTTTAAACCACAGAAAGGTACAGTATCAGCTGCCTACATCATTGTCAAGGCTCTTCACTTTTAGTGCAAGTAAAGTCTGAGACACACCTTCAGCTGCCGATCAGACAGGACCGATCGCTATCGTGTCGTTCCACACATATTTCTGCAGTATTTATTTACACTAGTACAGTGCTGGAAATATGCTGGCCTCGCCCTTCACCTCTGCAGCAGGTCAAGCAGAAAACTGTAGCATTACCATTCTCATCATACTTTTCTAATCTCTAGATTGTCAGTATTTTCAAGCAAAAAAAATAAACTATAATTTTGGAAAAAAAAAATTTTTTTGCCGTGCTGCCCTGATTAAATAAATAAAAAATACTGTATTAAATGTTGAGAATACATTTTTGGATGCATTACGATAAATATTTTCTTTCATTACTGCAACAAGTTTGTTGAAGACAATAATGTCACACATGCAAAAATAAAATGCAAAAAAAATATATAGTCTTCTTAAAAGAGGTCTACATAACTAATAATGAACAATATACCTCTACAGCATCTAATAACCTTAATTTGTTATTTTCAATGCATTTGTAAATGTAAAGTTGCATCTGTTAACAGTTAATGCATTGTGAACGAAAACAAACAACGGCTGTAAAATCTTTTAAACTAATGATTAAATGCAGTAAAATGTACTGCTGATTGCATTAATGTTTGAACTGATGTAAACAAATGAGACCTTACTTTTTGGTTTAATGTACTGTTATGTTGACATTTGTTAATAGATTTTTTTTTTTTCAAAATCCAAAGTTGTATCTGTGAATGCACTGGGAACAACAGATTTTTTGTAATTAAATCTTATTAATAAATGATGTAAAAGTTTGTTATTCATTGTAAGCTAATCAGACGTTAGTGCAAAGCGCTTTCTTTATATAAAACATGACTTGTGCTTGTGAAGCTGGGGTGAAATTCAGCAGAAAGGTGTGGATGTGAGCTGATGAATGACATTCATGCACGAAAGCCTCTTTTATAAGTGAGGGTTTAAAATCTTTTCACTCCTGCATTTTGGGAATTTCTGACCTTTAAAGTTGGCATGAACTCTCAGCAGTGAATGATAGTTAATAAAAATACAATTGTTCACAAAGAATTCACTATCATTCACAGATACAAGTTTTGATTTAGAACAAAAAAAAAACTATTAATAAAGGTCAAAATCACAGTAAATAAAAAATGTATGTATACATATATATATATATATATATATAGCACATTTTATTTATATTTCTCATTTTCATTTTCTTTTAAATTAAGTAAAAATTTAAAATTAAATTAACTAAAATCTAAAGCTTTAAAATTATAGATTAAAAATAGTAAAAATGTCAATGACAAAAACAAAAATGCAAAAAAAAAATGTACAATTAAAACATAAACAGAAAACATAAAAATAAAATCGAATTTAAAATATTTACTAAAAATTATATATTGTATATTATTTATTATATAAATTGTATACATGTATATTGTGCATTACAGTCTTGAAAATAAAATGAGTTAAAATGAGCTTAAATTTTAATTTAAATAAACTATCAACAAAAATAAAAACATTTAAAAAAATGTTAATGGTCCGAAAAATGAGTCATTTTCTTTCTCCCAAATATACTGGTAACAGTAGCTAATCTTTCCAACATTTACTAATGCCTTAATAACATCAAAAGTTGTATTTGTTAACTTTAATTTACTGTGAATTAACATGAACTAACAATGAACGACAGTATTTTACTAACATTAACGTTATGTTATGAACTAACATTAACAAATATTAATTAATAGTGCAATAAATGTATTGTTCATGTTAGTTTATACATTAGCATTAACTTATGGAAACTTACTGTGAAGTTTTAACAATAAACTTTCTATTGATAGACCTACTTCAGGGAGTAAAACTATGTTCTTCACAGGCAATAAACCAGAAACAATGATGTTGTCATCCAAGTCATCTGAAAGAAGTCAACCGAACAGTTTCATCTGAACTCCTCATTAAGAGTTGGTGTAATAAATAGATTAAGAGAAGAATCTTCCTTTGCATACATGCACTTGACATACATACCTGCCATTTCTTAAAAAACACATGTAAATTATCTTATTTAATAACAGAGAGGCATGTATGGCATGAGACTCGTCGCTCCTGCTTTACACAGACAACACAAACACAGAAGATAGGAAATATTCCTCATGAAAGAGTGAAGCTGAGATCACGGACCACCACTAGAGGACCCCACTGATCAATATTCATCATTCACTATAATGCAATAAAAGAGAGTCATTTGCATACAAGTAATAATAACAGCGAACAACTAATAAAATGGAAAAAATACAAAATAAATCACAGAGAGCCATCGCAAACTCTTCAGTAGTGTAGGCTTGTGGGAAATATCAGCATGCACAGATGCACACTTAGAAAAACTATATTTAAATCACTTTAATTCAGCTGTCCTGAGCTGTCTAAAGAGCCAGGCACTAAAACAACTACAATAGAAAGACAATTATTTGGATTTTTCCATTGCCAGTGTCTAAAGGTTCTTAAATCATGATGCATTTGCTTGAGAAACTAAATGATGAGTTTATCATTAAAACAAGACTAAACATCTGCTGGATTCTTGCTTTATGCTTAGATTCAGTTTCTCAGAAAACACATCTACATGTCTTCATTTTGCATCAGTAAAACACTTAATGCAATCACTTTCATGAATTTGAGAGCTTTAGAAGATCCCATATCTGGACTTCAGAAAGGAAACATGCTTTACCCTCATGAAGGTGCAGTTACAGCATCTACCAGCGAAGGGGTAACCAGATCACGTTAACTAACCCAAACTTTACATTTGAAACATAACACAACACAAACTGCCTTGACAAGATTTGCACTGTGCACTGTGTGGCAGACGGACAGAAGCTGTGAGATGCGTCAGTGTGTGTGTGTGTGTGTGTGTGTTTCTCTGATCCGGCCTACAGGATTAAAGGGGTGAGAGGAGGCCGTGAGAGACGCGGCCCGTCCTGCCCTCACAATCCTCACATCACAGACAGACGCTGAGCGCTCAGCAGCTCCACACAGTCTTGTGTTTGTGGAGATGGGTCTGCGCTGGCTGTGGAGGCACCGGGTGAGCGCTTTACTGCTGGTGTTAGCGCTCCTACTGCTCCTCACACTCCTGGCCACACACTCACTGCAGACCAACAGGTGAGAGGCTTGAACTACTGGGAGAATAAACCATTCAAATCAGCTACTTGTGCTTACACTTGCATTTGGATGGTGCTTTTATCCAAAGCAACTTCAAGGGTTCGTACCCATGACCCTGGTGTCACTAGAGCATTAATTAAAACTAAAATAATAATTTTGTCACTTGAAAAATAAGTTCTGAATCTAAATGAAATTAAGTAAAATAGAGAAAGGAAATTTAGTTTAACTACAGCAAAAAATTCTAAAAACCTTATAGACATTTAAAAATTTAAATAAAACCAAAAATTATACAAATAGCAACCAAAATAATTAAAATTAACAAGAAAACAAGGAAATATAAAAATGCATTCAAAATATTAAGATAACCATAGTAGTTTCTTAATACTATACACATGTGGCAGATTTTGCATTCATCCAAAGTGACTTACAATGCTTTACAGTTAACTAAATCTTGAAATAAAATAATCATTAACTGAAATATTATATATATATATATAGTATATATAGTATATATATAGTACCAAAAATGTTTACAGCTACTTGCAAAGGCAGAATTTCTCATTTAGTTTAACTTGAGGAAACTATTATAGTTCATAATAGTTTTATGTATATTAAAAACAATTGTAGTTTCTCAATGATAATACAACACTGAAGGTTAAAACGGACAGCTATCTACGAGCTCTTTCAAAGTAGATCTGGAACAAATTCTGTTTAATTCTAATTAGGTTTGGTTGGTGTTTAACTGGTTTTCTCAACACAAGGTGCACATCATGTGGTGTGGTTTCTTTGGTTGATGCAAAAGCAGTTTTCTACACCGAGTTGTTCACCACACTGGAAAGTTCACCATGTCATCTGGACTCTCAAATGTAGCTTGGAAGCAAAGCCTGGTTTTGTGTTAAAATGCTTCTGATGACATTTAATTGTGTCACTAAAGTCAATTTCTTTTGAGAAATATACATCTGTTGCATCATTCATATCTGTATGCTTGTGCACTTAACGCTTACGCAAGTAATGCATGTTTGTGCTTTCTATTGTTGGTGCCTTCTGAGTCATCATTTAAACAGTTTCTGCTAGTACTCATGTCAGTGAAGCAATTTAATATGGTTCAAAGAACAGACTAGAAAGAAAGAGATCTAACATGGGGCGTCTAACATGATATTTCGCATACAGAACCTATGAACTGAGACCTACAGCAGACAGAAGGAACCAGAGAAGAGCTCCTGAGAAACACACATCACCACTCCCTCCAAACACACACCAATCGCCCAAACACACAACCACATCCAGAGCCGAGCGGCAGAGATCACATCCACCAGTGGTCTTCCTGAAGACACACCGGACCGGCAGCAGCACCGTGCAAAACATCCTGTTTCGACTCGGGGAACGAGAAGGCGCCACTTTTGCCTTTCCCTCCCACACGTACCAGTTTAACTACCCAGACAGGTAAAATGAGCACAATGCATGATGCACATCACGTTTCCAGCAATGTTTCAGTTTAATTACATGTTAGTTTCAGTCTGCATTACCTGTTCCCTTTCATCTCAGAGGCGGTTTGGTGTAGGATCTTCTAGAAGTTCATGACCTTCTGCTGCTGTCTTTGATCTTCAAACTCTTCAATAGATAATATTCTGGGTCAAAGACAACAGGAGGAGAAAAATTTGTTTATTTTACCAAGGTGCTAGCTGGACAATGTTGATCAATCTAGGGTACCAAATGACGATTTAAGAAAAGATAAGCCTCCAAAACACATCTATAATACAATGAAATACTTACAGGACTCATTACAATGTCCTCTGGGTGGCCCACAATTGCTGACAAATTAGCAACTGTTAGCTAATCAGTCTTTATGATATTCATCATTTAGCTACTCATGCTAGGGCGCCAAAATACAATCGTAAACAAACACCAATGGATGGCGCACCAAAATTGTCCTTAAAAAACACTGCCTTTAAAAACATATATCATTACACTTAAAAAAGTTACAAAAGTTGTCAATGCCCTACAAAATGGTAATGATTATGTACCTTTATGGCATTAGTATGCACCCTTTTGGGGTAAATGAAAGTACAAATGTATAACTTTTTTTAAAGGGTACTGCTATGAGACAGCTTTTGTACCTTTTCCGAGAGTGTAGAGTGGATGGAACAAGTCAGTCATTAACAATGTATTCTCATCCTCCCTCTTGAGACCATTAAAAACCGTGTAGGTTAAATGAGCTTTAATCCAAACAGGTTCTTCACTCTCGCTCTCTCTCTGTCTCAGATTCAGAGCGGCGTTTGTGGACGAGCTGCCCGAGGGTTCATCTCAGTTCAACTTGCTCTGTAGTCACATGCGTTTGGACCTGAGGGAGGTGAGGAAGGTTATGCCCCAGAACACAGTCTTCATCACGCTGTTGAGAGACCCGATCAAGACCTTCGAGTCAGTCTTCGGATACTACACCTCCATCACCCCAGCGTTCTTCAGTGCACACCGAGCCGCCGCCAACCAAGGCAAATCTGCACTCTCCATGTTCCTGGACTCTCCAGAAACCTTCTGGGACCCGAAGGAACCTGGGAATGGTCTTGCCAAGAACCCAATGAGCTTTGACTTGGGGCTGAACAACCAGAAGTGGAACGGCTCCTGGCCGGAGGACTTGGCTCAGCTGGAGGAAGCGTTTCACTTGGTGATGATCGCAGAGCACTTTGACGAGTCCCTAGTTCTCCTGGGAGCTCTTCTCGGACTGGAGCACCCGGATGTGGCTTACCTTCGGCTCAACGCTCGCGCTGGCAACTGTGTGACGGAGCTGGATGAGAACATGCGGGAGAAAGTGCGATCGTGGAACATGCTAGACACATTGCTGTACGACTTCTTCGAGCAGGTGTTCTGGGAGAAGGCAGCTCAGTTCGGGTTGGAGAGGTTGAAAACAGAGGTGGCGCGGCTCAGGGCCTCTACAATGAAAATGCAACAGAAATGCGTGTCCAGGGCTGAGGTTCCTCCGGGAGAGCTGGAAGACTTGCTCCGCCCATGGCAGACGGAGACGGCTACTATCGTGGGATACGAGGTGCGAGGGAACCTGTCACTCCAGGATCAGGGGTTTTGTGTTCGGATGATGCTTCCCGAGCTTCAGTATCACTCACACTTGTACTTCAAGCAGTACGGTAGAGATATGAGAGCTGCTCCTGCTGACTGAAACCTGAGATGGACGTAGTGGGATTCACAAGAGTCGAAGGTCTGATCTTGGCCAATGGGATTCTGTGGACTCATGACAGAACAAGTCTGTTGGAAGACTTGTTCCAAGACAGAACAACTGCTCCATCTAAAATCAAGCCTGAATAAGACAAGAGAGAAACACTACTTTCCCTGAACGGTGGTCTACATCAGTGGTGCCCATCCCATGTCCTGTAGAACCCCAAACAGCACACGTTTTGTACGTTTTCTCTCATCTGACCCAAGGATTTCAGGTCTTGGAAATGATGAGTTGAAATCACAAATGTTTAATTAGGACAATAGTGTTCAATCCTGCTCCTGGAGGGCCAATGTCCTGCAGAGTTTAGCTCCAACCAGTTCCAACACATCTGCCTGGAAATTTCTAATGAGCCTGAAGACCTTGATAAGATGGTTCAGATGTGTTTTATTAAAGTTGGAGCTAAACTCTGCAGGTAAATGGGCATCTAGGAGCAGGATTAGAGACCCGTGGATTAGGCAGAAATACAAAAGTTGAGGAAACTCCAAGACCAGGGTTGGGAAGCACTGGTCCGCACATGAAACTGATGGAGAAAGATAAAACTGCAACTGCTCTGTACGACAATCTTGGTACTTTCACACATACGGTCTTTGCTGTAAACCAGTGTCAAGTTACGCTCCTGGAGGGTCACTTTCCAGCAGTGGTTATGATGCCTTCACATGTTACTGGAAATTTCCCACTGCCCAATATTTAAGTTAGGTTTTTTTTGCGCATTTTAGTGCTTTGTTGTTAGGAAGACTAGGAATCATGGAGGACATCAGGTTCATTCTAGACTATTTCTTGTTTAAAAATCTTATTAAGGCCAAAGGTTTTTGAAGATATTTAATCAAGAACCAATGGATTTTGCATAAAATGCAGCATCCCATTTGTTGACAACCATATAACCATTAACACACCATTCTATACATTTACAGTTAGCTAGCTGAGGTTTCAGTCAAATACTATATATAAATAGTTCTGTCTACTCGCATATCTTAAATTCATGGGTTTGGAAAATCAACTATCAAAATTAACTTCAAGTTTCCCAGACGTGAATACAACTTATGCTGGGTACACACCAAAAGATAATCGGGCTGATTTCCCCCCTTCCGACAATCCTAGCTATGTCCCGATTATCTTGATGGTTCTACAGATTATCTCATCAGATTTTCCCGTGGTGTGAGGTGTGTTAAGAGTGTCCGAACCTGATCAGAAGAACGTCGGAGCCTCCCCGATCGCTAATCGTAAATATTCAACATGTTTAATATTTACGATCAGAAATACTGATGTGTGGGGGGAACCCCGAGGACAAACGTGCGCATTTTGCTGGCTACACACTAAAAGATTTCAAAATGTGAGAGACCACAAACATGAGGACAAAAAAAATCCTAGATTTAATCATTTTGCTCCTAAAGTGTGTGACAAAAGACAGCACAGCAGACACTAACATATTTTAAACAGAGCCCCAACAGTGAACACAGGAAATCTTGAGACTTGAGAATAAATATGGCAGACGATAGGCAGGAAGAAACTGCTATGACTGCATTTGTTTCCGTTTTCTGTCACCACGCTTTCTCATTGGATATTGTTTTGTTTCACGTGATAATCTCCAGAGTGTACAAGCGTTCGTCCTCAGAATTCCCAACACTCATCAGGATTTCCAATCGGAAATATTCAACATGTTGATTTGCGATCAGGGTGCCTCTGATGTTCTTCCGAGCAGATCCAGTCACTCTTAACACTGCTCACACTACAGGAAAATCTGCTAAAATAATCTTTAGAAACACCAACAAGATAATCAGGACAATACCTAGGATTGTCAGAAGAGGAGAAATCACCCCAAAATCTGACCAATCATCTTGTGGTGTGTCCAATTTGCGACATGACTTTAGAGACCTCAGAGGGATCAAGAGGGAATTGCAGGGTGTTAACCATGAATCATAAAAATAATCCTAGTAAATACATTTTAATTAAAGGTGTGTTCACAATAAGACCAGGTTGTATTGAGAAAAAAATAATAATTTTGAATTGATACTGATAATTGATATTGTCAGTATCATCAGCAGTTGCTTGTGTTAAAATCAGATTTTTTGCTTGACCAGAGGAGTAAAACCGGTCTTTTTAACTCTACAAAGATGTCTATCTTTCATGCTACATTTAAAAAAATAATAGTAATAATAAAATAATGAAACCTCTGAGAATCAACTCTAGGAATAACAAGAATACATGAAATGAAACTCCTCAAAAGTACTGGTAATGAAAACACATGTCATAAGAATTTGAGTAGAAATGTGTGTAACCCAGACCCAGACCTGTTTTAGTTAACCTCTGAAATATCAACATTTTAGGGAAAAGCTTTCTGTTTATACAGTACTTAGTCAAACAGTAAAAACACACAAACAGAGACTAAATCACAGTGTTTCCAGCAGCCAAATCCCATGTTTGCCTGTCAAAGAGTAACGTCAGCACCTCTCGTCTGCTGTTATTGGCGTCACACCAAACACATCCACGCTAATCTGCTTAGCCACCTGCTCCCCGAACTCTTCATATCCTCCTGTATGCTGCGCTTACACATGACAACTACAGAAAACAAGAAAATACCAGCAGTAGTCTGTAAAAATGTACCTTTAAATACTCGAAGAGCAAAAGCACCCACACAAAATAGTCTTGATCAACCTTGATCACATGACTCCGATTGGAGGAAATACCGGAGAATCCAAACAGGAAAGGAGTTTGTGCATCACAGGAGCACAAATTCATCCAAAAAGCTTTTCTTTTTGATTCGGTCTTTGGCAGGGGCGGATCTAGAAAAATATTGATGGGGTGGCGAGAAGGGGGCAGGAATTTTTGAGGGGTGGCAACATATGGCAGACGTATATATACTGAATTTAGTCACAGTTATCACAGTTTGATGATAAATATATGTGCACACTACAAAAGGACACAGGCTGCCATTTACAAACTTAATCTCATGCAATCAATGTCTTGCATTTGAAACAGTTCATATAAGGAATAAGTGATCATACCCCATAAGCACCACCACACTCACTAATGCATACAGTATGCATCGACATGTAATTAAGAGCATTATAAAAGTTTCAGTTTTATCAATATGTCAATGTTATTATAAGAAACACAAGACTTTAACAACCAATGACATTTCCAGCTGGGGAGACTCAACTGATTTTCTACAGTTTAGTGTTCATCACCATCTAACTCAACCAGTCAAGAGCTACATTTAGCCTTAGATGTTATATGAATATGATCCCTGAAGCACAGGTTTTATTAGCTGACAATAATAATAAATAAACATTATAGGCACAAATACAAATGTACTTTTAGAAATTGTTTTTGAAAAATATGGTGTTATTGTTTTGGCAAGCTTAAATTTAAAATTCTATGAAAACTTGTGTGATATTCCTTTAAAATAATGTTTTAGTATATCTTTTTTTAAGTACATTTTACTAAGCAATTTCTTACATAATTTCTTTGCGTTAGACCAAACTTTTATTTTGGTGGGTTGTAACCAGAGTTTCTGTGTTTTTTAATGAACTATTATTATTAGCTATTAGGCCTACTTGACGTATAGCATACTCTTCTGTGCAATAGTACTATATTTCTGTTTGAATTTCTTCAAGTTATACCGAGAGTTTATTTCGACAGGGTTATCATGAAGACATTGCCGTTTCTGTCAGTCTGTGTATACGATACGAATGAATGACGATAGTTTTATCAAATGAAATGGTGAAATCCTCTCATAGCGCGCTGACGTGCACATGTGTAGCCTACATCATGTGTCAATATAGTGAAGAGCTGAAAACACCACGCGTGCTTCAGTGTGTGTGTGTGTGTGTGTGTGTGTGTGTGTGTGTGTGTGTGTGTGTTGTAGAGCACACATTCCCAGAGACGTGTAGAACAAACCTTCAGGGCCGCTGCTGGCCAAATGTGTGCCCTAAGCAGGATTTTATTGTTGTGCCCCCCTTCCTCAAATATGATGAAAAAAAAACACCTAATATAGGAGTGAAAAAAGAACTTTAATCAAATAAAAAACTAAATGAATAAATTGTATTATTTACTAATCACAATTGTAGCTCTCGACATTTACCTGTGGCTATAACTTTATTATGACTCTAATCTATTTTATAGTCTCAAGCATTCAGAAATCATGCAAAAGGAAACTAAGCAATTTTACTATGTTAGAAGCATGGTTTATTTTTGTAAGGGTTGTTTTTTTTTGTTGAAGAAATTATAAAGCCTGTGTCATGTATAGCAAAAAGGTGTCCAAAAATGAAAGATTGAGTGAATATTTGACAGAAATGTTTGGTAAGTAGCCTAAACAAGGATTTGATTGTCCTGTAAGAGTAACAGCAGCAATCACATGGCATTTGTAATAACATGTACATAAATTGTTTATTTTGTATTTGCCTACATTATGTATTTTAACAGTGTTATTATTAACCAATCATTATTGCCTCATTATTTTTTATATAATGCATTTTAAGTCATTTTAAAGGCTATTGATGGCTTAGGCCTGTTTTTATAGCAACAACAACAACAAAATAATATTACAGTATATTAATACTTTGTAAATGATTATTTGAAGTAACAAAACCATGGTTAATTTGCAGTTACCACCATGGCTACAAGAACAATGATTTGTGGTGTTATTGTTAAAACCATGGGTAATTTTCGTAAAGGAACCTAAAAAAAAAAAAACTTTCACAGGAATGTGCCTGAAAGTGATAAACGGGCCTTGTTTTTACCTAAATGATTTATACTTTATTTTAATATATATCAAAAATGTATGAGGTGTGCATTGTAGCTAAATGAACACATTACAATTACAATCTCCTCAAATGCTATTGAGATTCAAATTTGCGTTTGAGCCCATGTGAAAGAGTAGCATAATTTACTTATGATTTACAGATTATTTTAATAAATATCAAACACTTAATTAAATTGTGCATTATATAGCTGACACCTACATGAACAATCACAGTTGTTTTTATGACTGTAAGTCATTCTCCTCAAATTCTCTGACGTTAGAAAGGTGTATATCAATATCGCATGTAACTTTAGAGACGGTCCCTAAATTTGAGACTCGTCCAACGTCAAGCCAACTTTATGTCTGTTGGTTTTTTTTTTTTTTTTTTTTTACTTTTAGTTTTCTTTTCTCTTCGCTGGATTGCTGATGTACTCTACCCGGGCATAGATGTTCATCCATCAATTATGAACATTCAACCGCAAACACGAGGTGCGAGCGGTCGCGAGCGCGGATAGGAGAATAGAGGAAGGTTTTTTTTGTTTTTTGTTTTTGGAGCAACTGGGATGGTGCCCCCTCCGGAGTTGGTGCCCTACGCAGATTGCGTACTGTAGGGAGCGACGGTACTGAACACCTTTAATATTGCAGACACTAGTCCATATCGAGATTTGATTAAATGCTCTGCTTTTGATTTATTCATTCAAAAATGTCCGAATTCCGTGACGTTCTGCTTTGTACAGCAAGTTCCATTTCCGCGATTCAATCCCTGTCGCTTTTCAAACACAAACGGGGAGAATTTATGAATGAAAGTGTGAAAGTTCTGACACAAACCGAAGTTGTTACGTATCCTCACGCTTTTTGAAAGTGTTAGTTATTTATCATCTCAAAGTCTGTGCTTTCATTAAAGCTTCATTTATTGATTGATAGATAGATAGATAATCAATTTTTACCTCACATTCCCTCCTGACTCTCAGGCCGGTGACACCCCTCACAGCAAGCAGTTTCGGTCCAGATTCGGCCCACATGGAATATATGTCAGCGTTCGGAGCGGGTTCGCGAATCATTTGAGTCAGTTCGGGAGTTCGAAGCGGGATCGCGAATCATTTGAGTCAGTTCGGGAGTTCGAAGCGGGATCGCGAATCATTTGAGTCAGTTCGGGAGTTCGAAGCGGGATCGCGAATCATTTGAGTCAGTTCGGGAGTTCGAAGCGGGATCGCGAATCATTTGAGTCAGTTCGGGAGTTCGAAGCGGGATCGCGAATCATTTGAGTCAGTTCGGGAGTTCGAAGCGGGATCGCGAATCATTTGAATCAGTTCGGGAGTTCGAAGCGGGATCGCGAATCATTTGAGTCAGTTTGGGGATCGCGAATCATTTGAATCAGTTCGGGAGTTCATAGCGGGATCGCGAATCATTTGAGTCAGTTTCGGGAGTTCAAAGCGTATTCGCGAATCATTTGAGTCAGTTTGGGGATTGCGAATCATTTTAATCAGTTCGGGAGTTCGTAGCGGGATCGCGAATCATTTGTGTCAGTTCGGGAGTTCAAAGCGGATTCGCGAATCATTTGAATCAGTTCACAAGTTCGTTGCGGGATCGCGAATCATTTGAGTCAGTTTGGGGATCGCAAATCATTTGAATCCGTTCGGGAGTTCGTAGCGGGATCGCGAATCATTTGAGTCAGTTTGGGGATCGCAAATCATTTGAATCAGTTCGGGAGTTTGGAGTGGGATCGCTAATTTCATTTCATTTATTTTTTCATTTATTTATTTATTTTACAGGGACAGTGCTCATTTATTAACAGTAAAATAACTGTAAATGAGCCAGAGTTAGCTCAACAGGCTAATTTTCATCTGTTGTCCCAGTTATTATAAAGGCAACCTAAAAATCAGCATATACTTTTTACAGTCCACAAGTAATAACAACAATAGAAAAGTAATAAACAGATACAACACACCCCAATAAATAACAAGCAACGTCAGCACACAATATAGGCTAAAACATAGTGAGAAATTTCAAAGTCTGACACATGACAATCTGCTATCAAGCAACAATTCTCAGTAGACAGTCAATAGTCTAATGTACACATATCTGTACATTAATGTGTCGTCATCATGACGTTTTCCCAGTGGTGAATGCAAAGCATTTTTGGGAATCCGCGGCACAAACATTAGGCGCTAGAGTTCTTTGCATGAGGGAAGAACGCAGTATTCAAGATGCTGTCTATCTGTCCTGCTGTTATAAATGGCAATAGTCGGTCTCACGATAGAAGTGGTATAAAGTTTAAGAATGGAATATCCTTTTATCGTTTTCCAGCGTGGAAAAGTAATAGTACAAGCCATGTTTCAGAGGTGATAAAAAGGCGACGAATGGCATGGATAGCAGCAGTAAGGAGGCCAAGATTACCTTCGATATCTCCACCACACATGATGGTGTGTTCAAAGCATTTTCACAAAGGTAAGTTACAATTACTCTCTGTAAATGTTAACTCTTAACTAGCATGAAATGGGTACAAAATGAGCTTATGTTACCAATGTACTAAAGCGTAACGTTAATCAGTTTTAAATGTTGTACATCTATGCTACATTGCAATTTATTTGGTGACTGTGTTTGCAGTCAAACCTGCCTATGAAATGTTGGAGTGTGATGCTGCTTTGATTACAGGAATAAATTAGTTAAAAAAATTTAAATAGAAAAGTCATTTTAAATTGTCATAATATTTCACAATATTACTGTTTTTTATTTTATTTTTTTAATCAAATAAATGCAGCCTTGGTGAGCAGAAGATGCTTCTTATAAAAACATTTAAATATCTTACTGACCCCAAACTTTTGAACGGTAGTGTATGTTGCCCCCTGTGTAAAGCTAATCTGGATTCCTTAGGAATAGAGTTGGCTGTAAATAAAATACCCAAAGATTGAATGAAATTCTGCCTCCTTTATCTGTATTAAGGAAGAAGTGTGCAAAATCAGTGTTCTTTGGTTGCAAACACAATTACATAACTTATAGTAATAACAACCAACTTTATTTCAGTTTCTTCACATATTTAACATGTAAATACATTTAGATTAATACATTTACATTATAAAGAGTCGATAGAAATGATGAGAAACTGAAAATGTATGAGGTAGGTTGTGGGTGATAAGTCACAGACACATGACTCTTCTCTGACTGGTGCGCTGCTGAGTCCAACACAGCCTAAATCGAACCACTGTTTGGTTCTGATTATCGCAAGGAAACATGTCATCAAACTCTTCAGGCTGTCTGCAAAAGCACCACAACACAGCCTTTTCACATGCCCTTCTTTTGGGCTGGAGGGTGTTACCTTGACCAGTCGCTCTGCTCCTAAGGATCAAGTCCTTTTGATTCTCTATTTTCTCGTCATATCTCATCTTTGCATTACGATAGGCTATAGTTTTAGGCGGTATGCTCCGAGAATATTTTCTTTAGCCCGCTGCATTTTGTAGGATTATATTCATTTTTGTCAAGATAATTTTTCATTATTTTCATGCCAGAACACTAGCCTGTCAGCCAGACGATGTTAACTGGCCAAACATGCCCATAATTCTTTGCTTTCTGATGACGTTTCAGCCCAGTTGATCACATGTGTTAGCGATCTCTAACTTCGGGAGTTCAAAGCAGGTTCGCGAATCATTTGAGTCAGTTATGGGGATCGCAAATCATTTGAGTCAGTTTGGGAGTTCGGAGCGGGATCGCGAATCATTTGAATCCATTCGGGAGTTCGTAGCGGGTTCGCGAATCATTTGAGTCAGTTATGGGGATCGCAAATCATCTGAGTCAGTTCGGGAGTTCAAAGCGGGTTCTCGAATCATTTGAGTCAGTTTGGGGATCGCAAATCATTTGAATCATTTCAGGAGTTCGGAGCGGGATCACGAAAAATTTGAATCAGTTCAGGAGTTCGTAGCGGGCTCGCGAATCATTTGAGTCAGTTTGGGGATCGCAAATCATTTGAATCAGTTCAATTTTCAAATTGGCCATAACCTTTCATTCGTTGCTGCCAACAGAGTGGCAGCAGGGGTGGCAAGGCTTTCTTTTAGGGTGGCATTTGCCACTATGCCACCCCAGTAGATCCGCCCCTGGTCTTTGGCCTCTATATGAGTGACTGAGTCTGACGTACAGCTTCTCTCCGTGTTATTATGACCCTCCACAAATGTGAAGACGGGGTACTTTTCCTCTGATGATGTCAGAGCCTGTCCATCAAATCAAAAACACAGATACTGATATCACAGGAGTTCGGACGTATAATATGAAAGGCTGATAAGCACCTAACCTTAGTGACGTCTGAGCACAGAGTCTGGAAATCTCCCTGCTGGAGGCGTAGAAACCCACCGTACAGCTGGGGTCCATGCGGTTAAAAGGCATCTTCCTCACAGTTCGACAGTCATAGTCACACATTTTCAATTTTCAACATCTAGTCAGACCAATATTAATTAATCGCATCCTAAACCATGAACTTTTTAAACTTTCAGAATGTCTTGCATGTTATAAATGTCTGAATGTTAAGGATTGTGATCCTGCGGTGTGTTTGTACCCGCGGGCATCATGTGCAGCATTAGTCTGTGAGCTAACAGCATCTGTGCGCTGCGGAGCATGAAGCCCCATCCCGTGTCAGACGTGAGGGCCGAGCCGTCCAGCGGAGGGAAACTTCTCCTGCACATCATCCACAGCAGAGAGGAGAACACCCGCCGAAAAAACTCTCCCGCTCTCCTGAGAGAAGACACACGCTTACCGTGAAATCAGGATACCCAGCGACTCCTCACGTCCTGTCCTGCTTACCGGTGTAGCTCAGCCGATAGGACTGTCCCAGCAGACACACGGGACTGCTCTTACTGAGACAAGGCTTGCCCTTCAGAGACCAGCCTGAGGAGGAACAGAGATGTGTGAGGATGACCGATTCATACAGAGTCAGACAGGAGCCTGACTTCATAATCTAAGTTTAGTGAAACAGGTCGTTTGATGTGGGAGGAAGATAACGACTAGAAATCTACCATCTTTTGATATATCAATAAAGACTACAGTTTAATATTTTGGAAGAAATGTATACTTTAATTCTGCACGAACACATTAAATTGATCAAAAGTGACAGTAAAGACGTTATAACTTTACAAAGGATTTTTATTTCACATAAATGCTGTTCTTTTTAACTTTATATTCATCAAAGAATCCTGAAAAATAAAAAAATATAGTTTCCACAAACTCAAAACCATAAAAATATACACACTGAAAAGCATGTTTTTATGAAAACTGCTGACATTATTCCACACTGAAAGGAGTTTGGTTTTGAGTTTGGCCTTGTCTTTCGACTCCTGGATGTGTCCGTGGACGTCTGCGCTGGGATCCAGCAGGCCCGAGCTCGACGGATTGACCATCTCAAACGACGCGAGGTCATCCCTGGGCTCCATATCGCTGTCAAACTCATCACTCACATCCATGACCGCCGGGATGCTGTTACCATGACGTCCAGAGACTCTGACTCCCTGCTGTCCAATCAGAGGAGGGATGAGAGCCGCTCGTCTCTTCTGAACACTACAGGTGCTGGTGATGCTGTGGGACAGTGAGATAAAGGTTACTGTGTCACCAGAGCTCTTTAGAGAGAAATACTGAGCCATGTGACGCACATGTGACTGAAATAATCTTACCAATGTGTCAAAGCAAATGTTAAGCCACATTACCACAAAACTCCTAGATTCTACAATAATAAAAATGTTTAGAAAAATATTATGTGTATTATGGATATTATGACAATGTTACTCATTATTATTATTATTATTATTATTTGTTTGGACTATAGTGAATTTCAACTGTGAGGGTGACTTTCTAAGTTTGTTTGATGAGTTGATGCGGAAATCGTTTTTATTCGCCTGTAGCATAAATAAACGGATCACTTTAGCCACGAATGCGACTATATTTTTTATGTTGTCAAATGCTTACCTTAAAAGCTATTTTAACTGTCGAGTCGTTGTGAATATCGCAGAATTTCAGATGGAAACTTTCCGCAGTACAAACATACCGCGACTCCTCTGCCTGTCTGTAACTCCGCCCTTTCCCTCTTTTACCCGGCAACATAGCTCGTGTCTGTCCTCTGATTGGCTGTCTGGTTCTGGTTCCCTCTCTGATTGGTCAACTATGTAAGTACGGGCATATCTTGGGAAGTCCCGAAAGAGTATGGCAAGCTGATTTAACTTTTAACGTGCTAGTAACTATTTTCATGCTACTAGTACTTTATTTATTTTGTACTTTTTTGATATTATCTATTCCATTATTTTTCACATGCTAGTGTTTATTCTTCAGACACTAGTACCTTATTTACAAGTAAAAATACTAGCACGTATTCATTTAGTAGTTCTCATTATTAGATACTAGTACTAGATATTCATACCTATTAAATAGATATAGTTCTTATTGATTAGCTAGTACTTATTCTACATGTTTCTAGCAAGATTTTTAATTGATTGTGGCCATTCTGTCTTATTATAATATAAAATGAGTAAAGAGCAGTTGTGACTACTAAGATCAGAAACTTTCACAATCACATTAGATCAGGTTTCAGCATTTTTCACTGCGCTATTGTAATGATTGTATGAAATATTTTACTGTAAAGTTTTAGTCAGTTAACCATTTCTTGAGTCCTTAACATCACTATCTGATTCGTGAAACATTTCACAGAGCAGTTTTGGTCATTTAACCCTTTCCTGACTTCGCTATTTTAATTTGTGAAAACTTTCACAGTAGCGTTTTGGTAAGTTAATGCTTCCCAAGTGCTTAACACCACTATTCATATTTATGAAAGGCTTAACAGTACAATTTGGTTAATTAACACTTATTTTAACTTTCCTAAAGAAAACAAAGAAAATTAATAAATACAATTTAACTACTGTTACTATACTTTTTTATGTTAGTCTGGTGGTTGGAGAGGTTATAGGAGTAGTGTGACTTGCCCAAAGTACTAATATCTCATCTATGATGAGTGGAAGAGGAATTTGAATCCTTTTATGATCGCCAACATCCTATCCCGGACCGATAGGTGGAGCCATCAGTCTTCCAATTAGATTACCCTAAAACACAGTGGGGACAGATACCAAGAGAACACACACTCACACCGTCAGGCAGTGTCAAAGCTGTAATAAATCAATCAATAAACACATGAAACACAAAAGAGACATTAAATTGAAGCATAAATGGTGTGTGAGTTGGGGGGGGGGGGGGGTTGCAATATCAGATTTTATTAAATATTCATATAGAAGTATGCATGAAACAGAAAATGTTACATAAGGCATTCATATTGTTATTTGACACTCGTATTTATGCCTTGAAAAAAAATTCACAAAATGACACAGCCGCTTGTTTTAATTTTCAGTTTTTCAACTTCTTGTTGCAGCTCCTTTATTTCAGCTCCTTTCTGTTCCTGCAGGTGCTGATAGAGTTTTTCCAGTACTTCCTGGTGTTTCTGACGTTCTTCCAGCTTTTCTTTGAGCTCCTGAATGTACTGCTCTTTTCCCTCTCTGAAATCATTCAGTGCTTCTGCTTGTTTTCTGGCTTCATCCTCATGTTTCTTCTTTATGACTTTTATTTTCTCTTCATATTCCTTTTTTATTATGTCTCGAACTTTTTCTTCTATTTCTTTTCTCTTATTCTCCTCCTTCTCTCTTCTCTTCTTCTCGTCTTCTTGCTCTTGTTTCAGATCATCATGCATTTTCTCCCATCTCCTTCTCTCTTGCTCTCGTCTCTCATCATCTTCTCGTTTTCTTCTTTCCCACTCCTCTTTTCTCTCTCGCTCCAGTCTTTCATAATGTCTGTCCATTTCATTTTTCTTGTCTTTATATTCTCTCTCCTTTTCTTCCCTTTCTCTTCTCTGTTTCTGTCTCTCCTCCTCTATCTTCTGTCTTTCTTCTTCTCTCTCCCTTTCAAATTTCTTTCTCATTTTCTCCAGTTCTTCTTGTTTTTCTCTCAGTTGTTCCTCGTCTTTCTCTTTCCTCTTTCTTTCCTCTTCGTCTCGTTCTCTCATCTGTCGTTTCTTTTCATCCTCCCATTCTCTCTGCTGTCGTTTAATTTCCTCTTGAGTCTCTTTTCTGTCATTTTCAGCCTCTTTTATTTTTCTCACCCATTCTTGTCTCTCTTTTTCTTCTTCTTCAATCCTCCTTTTCTGCTCAGATTCTCTCTTTTTATTTCCTCTTCCTGCTTCATCTGTAATTCTACAATGATACGTTCTTGCTCCTTTTTCATAATTTCATGATCTTGTCTGTATTTTTCTTCCCTCTTTCTATCTTCTTCTTCTCTCTTTTTTTGCTGTGATCTCTGGTTTTCAGTCTCTCTCTTCATCTTTTTGATTTTTCTATGATATTCATCTCTTTGCTGTTGTTCCTCTTCTGATCGTTTCTGGTTTTCAATCTCTCGTTTCTTCTGTTCCGTTTTCTCTTTCTCTTCAAACTCTTTTCTGAGTTTTTCCTCTTTTTCTTTTAGTTGATTCTCCATTTTCATTCTCTCTTCATCTGCTCTCTGTTTTTCGTCCTCGAGTCTCTTCATCAGGTTTTCCTTTTCCAGCTCATATTTGGTTTTTAATTCCTCATTTTGTGTCTGAATCTCTCTTTCTCTTTCTTTCAGTATTTGCTCCATTTTCTTTTTAATGGACATCTCAGCCTCCTCAAACATGCTGTTAGTGAAATATCGACCAGCATTACTATTTTTCACTCCTTCTATCATGTTTAAAAGTTGAATTACTTGAGTTTTGTCTCGTTTTTCTCTATTATTGAAAGCCAGGAATCTGTTTCCACAATCTCTGATCAGTTTCTTGAGTTGGATCTTGTATGGATTCATTTTCCAGTTCATCTGCTCTGGTGAAGAGAACGATGCTGAACTGAGCAGCTTTATGACTGAATATCTGCTTTACCAGATCCATAGCATCCATTGACTCTTTGGTGAATCTTCCCAAACTCAACACAATGACAAACACATGGGGTCCAGGTGACGACATTGAAATGCATTTCACTATTTCTTGCACCACTTGATCATTTGACAGTGTGGTGTCGAAGAGACCTGGAGTATCAACAACAGCTACTGATCGACCATCAGTCTGTCCAATCCCCTTCTCACAAACTGTCGTCACTGAATCTGGTCTTAATTGGCTGTGAAACTGATTTCTTCCCAGAATAGTGTTTCCTGTTGCACTCTTCCCACTTCCTGTTCTCCCGATCAGCACAATCCTCAAACACTCCTGAATGTCTGCTTCACCTTCAGCAGCTGAAAAAGTAATGGTGGAATTCATATATTAATACAAATACCGCGGATTCAAGTCTGGTGTTGTTCAGTCAAATCATATGGCAGTGTCTCTAATTGACTTTAGTTTTATTCGCTGGGTAAGAATCAAGTCAGATGGGATTTTTATCTTCTGGAATGCTAGTAAAATTTCTAGAAGTCTGCTGTCATTTTGATAGGTTGGTCTGATACTAAGTTTGGTTGGTTAAGAAGCATCTGGTTCTGTTCAGGATACAGACTTTAGGAAATAAAATGCATTGATTTACACATGGTTATCTAAGATTTCAGTTGGTGTCTAACTAGTCTATTTTCTGCTGTAAACTCATTTAAAAATCATTCATAAAACAGCTAGTGTGTGTCCATGGCCAGTGGAGTGTTAATGTCTCAGTCATCAAGTGTTGGAGAAGCTTTTTCTTTACTGATTCTTTAAAGTTGTCATAGAATGCCAAAATCACTTTTATAAAGTGTTTGAACACAGTTGTGTGGCCACCATGTGTGAAAACAACTAACCCATAATGATAAAAGTCCACCCACTCTGCTGAAATGAGAACTGCTTAGTTAGCAAATGTAGATTTCACTACATTCCTTAAGAGTTTCAGAAATATTCAAGGGGACAGATTATTGATTGTCTTTTGCATCAATTGATTTAGGGTATGGACAGTTCAACTGGCTCACTAAAAAGTACGGATTCAAAAGAATGATTCTTTCATGAATGGGACATCACTATTTTTAAACAAAAGATTTGAGTGAGATTTGACTCACTGTCAGTACTGACGATGGAGATGATAAAATACTTAAATATGCACTCAATACTTGGTCGGGAATCCTTTTGCAGAAATGACTGCTTCAATGCGGCGTGGCATGGAGGCAATCAGCCTGTGGCACTGCTGAGGTGAGGCCCAGAATGCTGCGATAGCGGCCTTAAGCTCATCCTTCACAATATCCCACAGATTCTCTATGGGGTTCAGGTCAGGAGAGTTGGCAGGCCAATTGAGCACAGTAATACCATGGTCAGTAAACCATTTACCAGTGGTTTTGGCACTGTGAGCAGGTGCCAGGTCGTGCTGAAAAACGAAATCTTCATCTCCATAAAGCTTTTCAGCAGATGGAAGCATGAAGTGCTCCAAAATCTCCTGATAGCTAGCTGCATTGACCCTGCCCTTGATAAAACACAGTGGACCAACACCAGCAGCTGACATGGCACCCCAGACCATCACTGACTGTGGGTACTTGACACTGGACTTCAGGCATTTTGGCATTTCCTTCTCCCCAGTCTTCCTCCAGACTCTGGCACCTTGATTTCCGAATGACCTGCAAATTTATCCAAAAGTCCAGTGCTGCTTCTCTGTAGCCCAGGTCAGGCACTTCTGCCGCTGTTTCTGGTTCATAAGTGGCTTGACCTGGGGAATGCGGCACCTGTAGCCCATTTCCTGCACACGCCTGTGCACGGTGGCTCTGGATGTTTCTACTCCAGACTCAGTCCACTGCTTCCGCAGGTCCCCCAAGGTCTGGAATCGGTCCTTCTCCACAATCTTCTTCAGGGTCCGGTCACCCCTTCTCGTTGTGCAGCTTTTTTTGCCTCACTTTTTCCTTCCCACAGACTTCCCACTGAGGTGCCTTGATACAGCACTCTGGGAACAGCCTATTCATTCAGAAATCTCTTTCTGTGTCTTACCCTCTTGCTTGAGGGTGTCAATGATGGCCTTCTGGACAGCAGTCAGGTCGGCAGTCTTACCCATGATTGCGGTTTTGAGTAATAAACCAGGCTGGGAGTTTTTAAAAGCCACAGGAATCTTTTGCGGGTGTTTAGAGTTAATTAGTTGATTCAGATGATTAGGTTAATAGCTCGTTTAGAGAACCTTTTCATGATATGCTAATTTTTTGAGATAGGAATTTTGGGTTTTCATGAGCTGTATGCCAAAATCATCAGTATTAAAACAATAAAAGACCTGAAATATTTCAGCTGGTGTGCAATGAATCTAAAATATATGAAAGTTTAATTTGTATTATTACATTATGGAAAATAATGAACTTTTATCACAATATGCTAATTTTTCTGAGAAGGACCTGTATATAAATATATATAAATACTGATAATCAGTTGCATATTCACTGCATATGGAATTACTTTGTGAACATATTTCCAACTATTGTTTCTCCTAGATAAAAGTAAATGACCATAAATGATGGTAATGTCTTTATTCTTACTTCTTACTCACTTTTTTTCTGCTCTAACTCTTTGATTTTACTCTTCATTTCACTCATTTCTTCCTCCAGTTCATGTCTGACTCTGTTCTCTTGAGCTTTCACATACATCTGTAGTGAATACGGTTTAGTCTTCAGGGTTTCTATATAATCCAGTAGATCTGGGATCTGTCTTGAGTTTTCAGGTTCATTAAACTCCATCACTCTGTACTGATCTCCACAGCGGCTTATTAACCTCTGAGATTCTGGGCTGGATTTGACTAAATCTAATGCAAGTCCTGCAGTACTGCGCTCTGATGTGAAAAGAAGCATGAAATGCTGTTTGGAGTAAAATCTCTTCAGGATCTTTTCTATTTCTGCTTTGTCTTCATCAGTCAGTGGAGTAACAGGAATGACAATGATGAAAACATGAACTCCAGGATCACAGAGAGACACACAGTTGAGAGTCTGACGCATCACTTCCTCCTCTGAGAGACAATTGAGAGCTGGAAGCTCCACCACACTGATCAGACGACCATGAGTCTTCTCCTCTTTCTTCACACACTCTTCACATGCTTTCTGATCTGGATGTTTTATCTTCTTCCCTCGTAAAAATTTGGATACAGAGACTTTAAATGTTGGATTACTTCCACACAGAACCAGATTCAACTTCTGTTTTTTAGATGAATTTGCTGAAACTGAAAAAACAAAAACAAATTAAGATACTTTCAAAATAGTTCAAGCTTTGCTATAGCACACTTTCTTAAAGGTATAGCTCACCCAAAAATGAAAATGCTGCCATTAATTGCCCATCCTCATGTCGTTCCAAACCCGTTAGAGCTTCGTTCATCTTCAGAAGACAAATTAAGATATTTTTTGGATGAAATCCGAAAGCTCTCTGACCCTGCATATAAAGCAATGCAACAACCACATTCAAGTCCCAGAAAGATAATAAGGACATTGTTAAAATAGTCCATGTGGCATCAGTGGATCAACCATTATTTTAAGAAATTACAAGAACACTTTTTTGTGCACAAAGAAAACAAAAATAATAACAAAAATAACTTGTGCCTGGTTTTTAAGCACACTCATGCATCACTGTACTGTGTCGAACACTGAAATTGAAGATAAGAAATTGTTAAATGTTTTTTTTTCTTTTTTTTCTTTGTGCATAAATCGTTTTCTCATATAGCTTCATTAAATACAAGTTGAACCACTGATGTCAAGTGGACTATTTTAACAATGTCCTTACCACCTTTCTGGGCCTTGAATGGGGTAGTTGTTTTGCCATCTTTGCAGGATGACAAAGATTTCATCTTAATTTGTGTTCTGAAGATGAATTAAGGTCTTATTGTGCATTCACACCAGATGTGATTGAGGTATTTACATGTTAAGTCAATGCAAAGACGCGAATAGACATCCTACGGTGTGATTTGCATGAATGAGGTAGCACAAATTACTCGGTGCGAATTTAACATTTCTGGCGTTTTGACGCATTGAAAAATCTGCACGAACGAAATCACAATGCTGCATGAACTCAACTGGCAGAAGCCCCTCCCATGACGCAAATTCACGTTCATGTTTAAGTTTCACATGCGAAAGAGGTGAATTTCACATGTAAATGAAACGAGTAAACTCAAGCATCCAACTATGCCTGAAGAACGCAATTTTCCTTTTTAGGTGAACTTATTTGTATTATATGTAGCTTACTAGTGTTTAATCAACTTACTGTTGGGACGAATATGAATATCTGGACTTGTCTTTCTTAAATTGGCTGTGGGGAAAGTAAACAAGTAAAAATTAAATAAATAAATGTGTAAGCAATATAAAAAAAAAAATGTTCCCATATTCTGTATCCTGACATGCTAACAACACAAGTGTAACGGTTGAGACCACTAAGGATCCAGTATATATATATATATATATATATATATATATATATATATATATATATATATTTTGCACTTCACTATGCTGCTTTTATTTTCTGTTCTTCTTTCTGTCCAAAGAGTTAACAATTGTTCCCATACCTCTTTTAATCCTTGTCTCTTAGCTCCTTTTCATATGATTAGCTTGAATTCTATACATTTGAGTTTAACAAATATTAAAGATGGCAGTTTTAATTAAACTTAAATGTTTATGACAACTTGTTTATACAACACACTTGACAGTGACAAAAATCTACATATTTCCTTTATCTTTTCATTGTCTTTATTTTGTAATTTGACACATTATTTTGTCCAACCGCTGTAAGTACTGATCAGATTGTGCAAAGGCTGTTTAGTCAGATCGACTTATGTTTAATTACACTCTATATAAATTGACTTCATTTTCACAGCATTAAAAGAGCAATTCTGACAACTTACAAAAGAGTCTTCCCTCATCACTTCTCCTTTTCTGTCTCTCTTTGGATTTTCCATCATTATTGTGGTGAGAGCTCTTCTTGTTTTCTTCCTCTGAATTAAAATGCTCTTCATCCACAGACGTTCCAATAACATTATGAAATATGTCACATGTGAGATATTCTTCCTTGTTTTCCTTGAGTATCGTATCAACTCTTTTATATATGTCTGCTTGCAGTTCTGGTTTTATTTCATCCAGCCGAAGATGTTCTCCTCCACACTCCTTTATTAACTGATGAATAGTTGTCTCCAGAGCATTGCTTACAATCAACTGTTCAGGATGGCTGATTATGGAGCTAAATAGTGATCTGTATATCTCTTTATCAGTCGTGAGAACAATGGCGCGTCTAATCGCATCCTCACTGAATTTGTTCAGCACATATTTCACTCTTCTCATGTCCTCCTCGGTGAAGTCTTTATACTGCAGTATGAGTATGAACGCATGAGGTCCTGGTTCAGAGTGTTCCACACATTCTCTCACTGTCTGCGTGATCTGATAGTCTGAGAGGTTAGGATTCAGCAGATGAAGAGCGTTAATGACTGTGACGTGTCTGTCCTTCACCATTCCACCGATTTTCATCACACTGAGCTGCTCTAAAGCTGTAGTTTCTTCATTCTCATGCAGATCTATTCCCAGCATTAGGTTTCTGACTCTGCTGTTTTCTGATAGATTCTTCCCCAGGAGAACAATCCTCAGATCACTCACTAGAACACACAAAATGCATACTGCAAATTTAGAAACAATAAAAAAATGATAATTTAAAAACTGCATTTTAAACATTGATTTAATTTCATATTTACATTACTGAATATAAAAAGGAGAAATGGTTTGGTTGTGTAAAATAATTTAAATTTTTCATTACACCATGAATCCTCAACAAACCGTTTACTCAATTAAGAATTAAATATGCATTCATATTTACATTGTACCTATGAGTTGGAATCTTAAATTTAATTGACTCACTCGTATGGGGAGGATCACTTAAACTTTGCAGACTTTGCATGTCTGAAAATAAAATCATCCATTTAGTATACAAATATGATGCATATAACATTCAAACCTTTATCATGACTTAAATTGGAGAATCAGAGAACATATGAAAGTTAATAAAAGATCAAGACCGAATGTTGTGACAAACTCTCAAAATGATTAATTTACAAATAATCAATAAACAAACAAACAAACGAGTGAGTGTCCATAAAGTGTTAGTTTTTTTTCTTCAGTATTTGAAACTTACGTAGGTTGAACTCTTTAGCTGCATATGATGTGACTGCATCTATAAAAAGCCAAGCAGAACACAAAATAATCACCTCAAAATACTTCTCACACAACTAAACTCAAAGCCAAAATAGCAAATACAAAAAACATCCAAACCAATTTAAGACTTACAATTTAATTGATGTTCAACAAATAAAAAATAGAGAAACAAAAGATAAAGCTTGGCTTATTGAATATCAGGTCCTTTTCTATGAAAACATTTTTTTGTAATTGATATGATCACTGATCATAATCTAGATGTGCCGTTTGAAAACCTGATGATTACATTATTTTAAATGAGTCTACCCCCCAAGGTTACTGTTATAATCATTAGCCACATCCAAAAGGTAAAGGGGGAGGTGTTGCTTCAATTTATAACAATGTTTTCAGTATTTCTCAGAGGGCAGGCTTTTTAGGTGGGTTTCAGCCCCCATCTGTCACCTTCTAAGCTCCTAAAAGTGGTGTTTTTTGAAGTCAAAGATCCTCTTCTATTACTACTTTGTCATTGTCTTTAGGATATGTCCCTAAAACCTTCAAAATGGCTGTTATTAATCCTCTAATAAAAAAAAAACACTATGCTGTTAATTACAGGCCAATCTCGAATCTTCCTTTTTTTTTGTCAAATATACTAGAAGAGGTAGTATTCTCACAATTATATTCCTTCTTAGAGAAAATTGGTATCTGTGAGGATTTCCAGTCAGGATTTAGACTGTATCATAGTACTGAGACTGCTCTCCTTAGAGTCACAAATGACCTGTTCTTATCATCTGATTGTGGTTGTATATCTCTATTAGTGCTATTGGATCTTAGTGCTGCGTTTGACACAATTGACCAAAACATTCTTTTGCATAGACTAGAAAACTTTGTTTGCATTAATGGAAGTGCATTAGCATAGTTTAAATCATACTTATATGACAGCCATCAATTGGTAGCAGTGAATGAAGAGGTATCATATCGACCACAAGTGCAGTATGGAGTACACCAAGGCTCAGTGCTAGGGCCGTGAATATTCTCTCTTTACATGTTATCATTGAAAGATATAATCAGGAAACATGGTGTTAGCTTTCACTGTTATGCTGATGACACTCAGCTATATATTTATTCTCGGCCTGGTGAAAAAACATACAAATTTGGAAAAACTAACAGAAAGCATAGTCACTATAAAAAAATTGAATGACGAGTAATATTTATTGCTTTAAAAAAAACAAAAAAACAGAGGTGTTAATTATAGGACCTAAAACCTCCACATATAATAACATAGAACGCTGTCTAAGACTTGATGGCTGCTCCGTCAATTCGTCGTCATCAGGAACCTAGGTGTGCTATTTGATAGCAACCTTTCCTTCGAAAGCCACGTTTCTAGCATTTGTAAAACTGCATTTTTCCATCTCCAAAATATATCTAAATTGCAACCTATTTATGACCTTTAAAATTGTGAAGTGCTTTGACACAATCTGTATTGTTTAAAGCACTATATAAATAAAGGTGACTTGACTTGACTAAACTAAAACTTGTCTGTATCAAAGAGACAAACCCGCTGCATATTTCGTCAATTTTTGATGAATTAAATCCATTTTGAGAAAATGTTACTTATTAGTGGATTACCTTTATTTACTCCATGTAGCCTACTTTATAAATATACATATATTATCAGAATTTGTTACACTTTTGAAAACAATAGCATTTCAGCCTATACAGTAACTTCTATATTTCATTCTTATTTGATTTGTTGCCTACCCATTGTGGATGTGTTTTCACCGTCACCGGGTTCAGTGTTGATTCGAATTGTGACTCTTCAGCAGGTTCTTCCTCCCGTCCCATCCACACACATCACACTCTTCTGGAGTCTCACGTATTTGAAGCCTAGAAGCTCATCAGGTTACAGCCATTTATAATCACTCTTTTTCACAATGCTAACCAAGACAGTATTAAGTGATCAAAAGCGTGTTGTTACAGTATCAAGTAACAAGCATCAGATGTAGCCTAACAGAAGTGAGAAGTGAAATAGAAATTGAACAGAGGATTTGGCAATGACATATTCACACTTCTCTCATTACATTTTACACTTCTCTTTTACTTTCAGTCTCAAAAAGTTTTACATTTACATCGAACTGAACTTCAATGTCCAGCTCTCATTGGTGGTTTAATTTATGAAGTTGACCTACAGCCTGGGATGTGAAGTTTATTGGGAACTAAAATACATAAAAGAAACAAATTGCTACATTGGAGCAATGCCAATTTAACAAAATGATATAGATGCATAATTATAAAAATAAAGTCCTTTGCATGTTCTTGAACTACTTACACTTCACAATAATGGGTTTGTTTTTGGCAATTGGGCTTCATTTAACCAACAGTGATATTACGGTTTTGTTAAGCTGCTCTAAACACACTGGTTCACAGCTGATGACTGATAGCATCAAGACTACAGCCCTACAATAAAGCCTATGTAAGTGATCATATTTTATCATTTATAGGCCTTCGAAATTTTCATATCAGTCTGCCACCCAAAAAGCGATGATTAATTTTAATGGGACAACTCACTTTAAAACACAAGCAAGTGTCTGAAATACCTTACAATTGGGATTGAATAGTGATTCTGATCAGACATTTGTTATTTGGTATGCTAAAGGTTACATATGCTAACATTCCCTTAATCAACAAATGTTATGCTTACGAAAATACCAGAGACCACCTAAAAAAAATTCAAATGCTCCGTTTAAACTCATATTACATCGGGTTTCTTTTTGTGAGCTCCCTCTGTTATTCTGGCTGAAGGGATAACAGTCTCCACCTTATTTTTCAGAAATAAACAGAAAGTGCAAGACTTCTGGTTCATTAGCCACTGTAGGGAGATAACCAGAAGAATTACAAAGTGCAGTAATTCCAGTAGTAAAACTGTTTATCCTACAAACCAATGTGTTCATAATTAAGACTATAAAATAAAAAAATTATGGTAAGATACACCAGTTTGCAATATCAAGCAGCAAAAAAATTTGGTTAATTGTGAGACACGAGACAGCACTCAAACTTCCTCAAATTATACCATTTTGTGGGAAATTAATATAAATGAGTATAAATTAATAATAATCATATATAAAATAATATTAAAAATGTTTGTTCTTTTCAAATAAATTTATATTGTATGAAATTACAGTATATAAAGTACGTCATATTATAAAGATAACATAATTTAAATTAAATGGATCTCATCTTCCATTACTTTTAAAAGCCAGTTGCGCTCGTGCCATGACGGATTTGCTATTTACACGGCGAAATTTGGCAAGCGCAAAGACAGAACATGTCTCCGAGATGCAAGGGAGCTGCTCGTGTGCGAGCAAATAGATAAATCTGATACATGTGATGACTATCCATTATGACATGTAGGCATTTATATATATATATATATATATATATATATATATAATTAGCCTACAAAAATCCTATGCATAGCAATCCTTCAATTTTTTATATTTGGCATGTTTGTGTGCTGCTGTGTGTCCCTGTGTTTAATAAGCAGCGTGTATGCGCTTTGCGGACCTGCCTATAGACGGTTTCAACGGAATCAACATAAACAAACGTTACTGCGCGTGCACGCTTTTGTGGACTTAACTTAACTTCCGATAGACTTCCAAATAGAATCAATAACAACGGCCAAGTCCCTCTAGAGTAGATATTTTTTGATCTGGTACGCTCACACGCTGCTTTATCAGACATATAACATGCAAGTCTTCCTTCAGAAATACAGCGATATAAAAACACCTGTGCCTCGTTTTGTTATTTAAGCATATAAATGTAAGGAATTATTATTATTAAACGTGCAGTACGTAACATTACTCATGTTTATTCAACGAAGCTTTTTGAAAATTGATCAGTTTTAAAATTGTGGCGAGTCTCCAAAAATAAATAAATGTATGGGAAACACATCCCGCAGCACAACCACCTGAGCCCAACTTCAGTCTACTCATCACCTTGACTTTAACTGCGTTTGTAGAAGGCACCGCCAGGCAGACTGATATACGCAACACAGAACGGAAGTTAACTTAGGTCCAGGCACGTGTGGCTGATGAAACCGTCTATACTAACACGCTCTTTAAATAACAAAGAAAAAACATTGTACCAGACTTTAGACAAGATTTGAGTTGGTCTATGGCGCAGTCTATTTTAAGCTCCTTAAAATAGCATTGCACCAGCAATGCACCTGAACACACCACTTTTTAGACCAGCACGCCCATGGACGCTCAAACAGGCGTAAATGCATTTGCTAATTAAATGACGCGGGTTTGGACGGGAAAATGCGAACAGCGCCGGACTGAAACTAGCAAACACACTTGCGATGTGCCTTATTTCGCATTGCTCCGGGTGTTTGTTAGGGCCCAAGAGTTAAAATAAAATAAGAGTTAAAATGGCTTGCCATAGAATAAGTACACTAAGTATTAGTTCATTATACTGGGTTTAATCATATTATGTAGTGTAGTCTGAAGCATCAGAAAATGGTAAGAATTTGTACATTTACTGCATTCAAACTGCTGCTAAATAATCAGTAGTTCAAACTTATTGATTACATTAGGATAGTTGACATATACTTCAAGATTTACCTAACTTTTACTTTTTCTATCTTTTTTTATTATTAATTTGTTTTATATTATGGTATAATATTTTATTTTAACTGCAACCATTTTCACTGCAAACATAAAAATTAATTTGCTTATATGTACAGTTTTAAACTTTGGTGTGCACATCATTTGTCAAAAATCCTGCTATAACAAATCAATATTTATATTATGTTTATAATAATTTTTATATTATTATGATGTTTATAATATCTATCAAGTATTTACTGTATGTATAAACACACGCAAAAAGGACAGACAACATAAAACAGTCATCTTATTCATTATTATAGCACTTTATTATTGATATTTTTTAAATTGCATTAGTTTATAACATTGCCTGAGGTGAGAAATCATTAAAAAAAAAAAAAAAAAAATTAATAAACAATGATATAAGAAGTGAAATGTACAAAAATAATTCACCGGTAAAATCAGTTTGAGAAAGATTAATACAAAAGCAGCACAGTTTTAAATAATAAAAAAGGGCAAAAAATATTCAAAAAACATTGTAAACAAATAAATAAATACAAAGAGTTAAAGATGTAACAAAGACTTAAATCAAAGTACATTCTGTAAAACTGCTTGTACTTGTTGCTTGAGTAATGGTGTCTAATCTAAACACACTGAAACAATCTATCCTACATACACACACACACTTCACAGCACAAATCCCCCCCCCAAAAAAAATTGTTTTAAAAAACAAAAAGAAAATTGGGTAAAGTGTAAAATCCTCTTTTGGCAGAAGACAGTCAATCAAGGATCGGCTGATCGGCTGATTTGGAAGAAAATCAATGCGTTATCATGGCACCAATCACTCCTAAGACAATGCTAGATTCACTACACAGAGTCTCCAAAGGACATTCACACAAACGTCGGTAAAAAGGCAGCGAAGTAGCTATTTGACTACAGACTTTAGTCAGGGTGGATTATTTATGCAGATTAAACAATATTGCAATCCATTAAGAAAGTAAATATGTATGATGATTTCATGTTGACTTTTCCTGGGCATTTCCAGTGCAAATGTAATTTAAGACAACAGAAACAAGCACTTATACATATGGTTCTGTACCTGTGCAACCATAATTTCCCTTTTCCACCAGTTGAACCCTCTTAAACCTCTACTTAGGCATTCTGTAGAACTACTGAGGTACTGGACCAAGATTTACTGGACGTTTAGATCTATGGTTTCAGTCACTAGGTAAATACTTAAATACATTTCTAAATCTTCCAAACTGAGTGGTTGATATCATGGTGAATGACAGGTCATGCCCTCTACAGACCAGGCAGGAAGGATTGGATGTGCAGTGTTAACTAGCATTAGATATTGGTTTAATTTTACATATCTAATTCTTTTGACTCTTCTATTAGTAAATGTACATGTACTGTAACATGCATCTAGAGAGATCTACTGGTTTGTTCTGCTGTACATCCACATATGATGGTGCATATATTCTGACAGCATATGCACATACAAACATATTTGACAATGGCTATTTTAAAGCACCTTTCTTTTATTTTTTGTGTGTTATATCTTGGATTGATGGATGTAGAGTCTTTTGAACTCCCTGCATTTGGACAAATACTGGGAACGCATCCCATTTAGTTCCAAACTGAATGATGTTCCTATTAAGAATATTAGTAATGCTTGGAAGAACTCTTCGATGCCTTTTCAGGCTTTGACGATCCAGGACTGGGACAGGTTCCCGTTAACCCACAGCAACTCCCAGACGAGACCTCAGACTTTCCCAATGTGGTGGCTCGTTTGTCCTCGTTGGCTTTGGTGCTGTCCTTGGCCTTGCCTCCATCCTGAGAGCCCAACTTCATAGGACCAAGCACAGTTTTAGCCACACTGGTGAGCTGCGTTACGAAGCTCGACCTGTCGCCAGGAGTTACAGCACGTGATTTGCAAGGCATTCGGGCAGTTGGAGATGGAGAGGCTGGGGACACTTCGGCTGCTTCCAGGTGACATCTATCCTCTTGAGGGCCTCTGGTTGACCCCAATGGGATTTGAATCCATTCTTTAATGGTTTTGGACTGGGCAGGAACTGCTTCTGAGACTTTTGTTGCATCAACAAAACTAGGTGTAGTCCCGGCAATGTTTAGAGGTCCTTTACCCAATTTGCTTGGCTCTGGCGCCATTGTCTGCACAGTTTTCTCCTTCACTGGGATATTTCTCATGTCCTTTCCATTTTTCAGCCCTTTAATAACATCAGTTTGAAGGCTATGGGGTTTAAGTCCCTGTGCTTCAGAGCTCTGGACAACTGGCATCTGCTCAAGGATCTTGGGACCAGAGACAATTGCATTAAGAAATTCTTGCTTTCCCACATCCCTGGCTCCTTCCTTCCCTTTCGAGACAACTGAGTCGTGAGAAGACTCAGACTTGGAGGCCACTTTCTCCTTCTGAGGTGGCTCGCCAGTCTGAGTTGATATAGGATCCAAGATGGGTGCTACTGGTTGGGATTTTGACACAGTCCTTAAAACTTCACAGCTGTGCTGCTTCGCTTTCTCCTCAGACTCTTGTTCTGCCAATGAGTCCTGCATCCCAAGCTGCCTCACCGGACTCATCGTGAACTGGGTGGACACGTGTGTCGGCATTTGGTCGGGTGGAGCACCAGGCATATTCTCACCCTCAATCTCCATCAGGCTCTGGAGGGCATGTTCACAGTGGAACAACTCCCGGCGGTAATCAGTATGCACAACTTCCAAACCATGCTTCCTCGTGGACACCCCTTGCCCTCCTTTTCTGTCTGAGCCCACGGAAGACAAGGAGGATGGAAAGGAAGGTGGAGGGGGTGGGCCAAGCTTCTCAGCTGACTGCACCTGTTGAAGGAGAGGCGAACGCGGTGGTTCTGCGCTCTTGGGCCGGGGTCGTGTGATTGGAGGAGAGGTGTGGAGCTTGGCGGGGAAGGCCTGTGTGGTGTTGGAGCTGCCGACAGTGTGTCTGGCAATGGATGGCGGGGAAGACGAAGTAGGGGACAGCGTGTGAGCCAGCGGAGACAGAGGAATGTTCCCGACGGATTTGCAGCGAGCAGAACGGTACTGCCGGTGGGTTTTGGGTGAGAGACCATAAAGAGAGCTTGGCCGTATGTGCTGAGATGTTGCAGGCAAGTTAGGCATGCTGGATGCTGGAGAACTGCTCTGAGACGACGTGTCTGAGAGGACAAGGACAGAACAGCTCAGAACCTCAAAGAAACTTGATAAGGGCACACAATCAGTCAAAACACCCAGAACCCAATACCAAAGGCTAATTAAGTTATAAGAAAAGAAGCACCACGTATTACAGAAATATCATCTTCAGTAAGTCAAATGTTTGTCAAATACACACTGTGCGACAGCAAGTTTTAATTTAACACCAATTTTACGTGACAAAATTCTCCTTTTCTTCTGTAGGAAGGAGTTATTTTGTGACCAGACATCTGTGCATGTTTAATGTTATTTAGATTGTTTGTCTCCCTAAATCATACTCTTGTGTTATCTCATGTTGAATGTATATAAACCGAGATACTTCTAGCCACAAACTTGATCTTCAGAGATATTAGATTCTCCAAGAGGCACATAATGAGTGATATTCACATTCATTTTTCGCTTTCTCTGCACTGTTGCAAGGTGTGCTAATATACCCAGCCACAAACATTAAACACTAAATCTCTCACCTCCTTAAGTACTGTCACTGTGTATATATATAAACACACACACACACACACACACACACACACACACACACACATACATATATACTAGGGCTGCACGATGTGTCGTTTAAGCATCGATATCGAATGTATGAATCCACGATAGTCACATCGCAGGATGTGCGATGTAGGCTGTCGTAGTTGATCCGTTTCAGCTTCGTGGCGTGTCCGTTTTTAATTCGGCTCCCATGTTAAAAGATTAGAGCTTGCAGACTGCCTGCGTGAGAAATAGAACCGATGCCTATTTTTCACGTGACACGCAAGCATGCTGGAAGCATTTCAAGGCAAAATAGAATAGGAAAATATGTTTATATGTCATTTTGTACACACAGATACATATTAATTCATGACACTTAGATGTTTGAAAGTCTATAGGTTGACATATATTCAGGTATAAATGTTATTTAAAAATAGAAATTAATAATTATCGATTTTCAAATATTGCACCTGTCACTGGCCTGAGAAGCCCCTTTCACACTGCACGTCAGACCCGCAATATTTCCGGAACATTGCCGGGTCGCCTTCTGTGTGAAAGCAACCACGTCCCGGGATTGATTACCGCATTGAACCCGGGTCGGGGACCTAGTAACATTGCGGGGTTCGACCCGGGACGAGCGCTGTGTGACCAAAAGCCAGATCTAATTCCGTGTCGAAGTGATGACGCACGTTATCGCACGACTCTTTTACCGGCTGTTTTGAAGGAAGATCAACGTTCGCGACGAAAACATATGTGCAAACTGTAATGAAGCAGAGATCAGTTAGTTCTTCACTTTCCGCACTGACGCCGAGATCGTTTGCTTGCTTCAGTGAAAGTATAACGTGCCTAGCGTTTTCGACTCGTACATTACACATCACGCGCTGATGTCACGTGTCGTTACAGGATCTTCAAGGGTTGTGTGTGAAAGCACGCACATATACCGGCTCATCACTGACAGTGTGAAAGGGGCTATAGAAAGAACACGCGCTAGAGAGAAAGAGAGAGAGAGAGAGAGAGAGAGAGAGAGCCCCGGCCACACGCTCAATGTCTTCAAACAACACGAGCGCTGTCTTGCTCTCTCTCCCTGGCGCATATTAATCAATTGACACGATGGTGTTGATGTTTAAATCATTTAAAATGGGAATGTAAGTGTGCTCACCCCATTTTTGTTTGTAAGAAAAAAAATATTTCATATCGGAGAAAAATAAAATATCGCAATGTAATTTTTTCCCAATATCGTGCAGCCCTAACACACACACACACACACACATATATATATATATATATATATATATATAATCATAAAGCAGTGAGATGAGCTCTGACCGAGGAAGATGGAGTCTGGAGGAGAGCGGTACATCTGCGTGGTAGACCGAGGTATCCAGTTGTGTTTCGGCGTTCCAGGTAGACTGTCTCCCAATGACAGTGAGCGATTCAGAGAAGACAGACTACGACTGGTGTGAAGCAGGTCTGACTGTTTTGTGATCTTTTGCAAGAGAGAGCTGTGCTTCTTACTACAGACAGACAGAGGGAGAGCAGCAAATTGAATAAAGCAGTTATTGTATATAAATGTGGTGTACATTTAAGTAAATATATTTGCTCTTTCTGACCTCTCTTGTCCATCTTTTGTGGCTGACTTCTTCTTTCGTCTGGCCATCTTGGCCTTGCAGCTCAGCTTCCTGGCCGGTCCGATTTTTATGGATGTGTTTTCCAAAGGAGTGGTTGTCACTGTCACTTTACTTCCACTCTGAAAATTGAATGCACCATGTTAAATTTATTGATTAATATCTCTATAATGTGTGTTCGTGATGCCCATACCTTCAGAATGAGCTCCACCACCTCTGTGTGCACCAATCCATGCACAGACTCCCCGTTCACATGAGTGATGAGGTCACCAGCACAAAGCCCCGCCTCCTGGGCCGGCCCACCACAAGCTACATGCTGTGATTGGACGAAAGTAAAGGCAATCATCACATGTAACACATTCTTTAGCTATAAATGAGAAGAACGTTCCAGAATGTGTCCGTACCCAGACCATGTGATGTACACTGTAGATGTTACTGTCGCCCATGTAGACTCTGATGGCACGCAAGGTGAAGCCGTACTTCTTTCCAGAGCGATGGATGGTGATTGGTGAGCGCAGGACATTGACTGTAGGTGAGTAGTCACGAGTCGGAGACGACTCACGAGATGAGGGATTGGAGTAGATGGAGCGAGGAGATAAGGGACTGGCTTGTGTTGATGTACCATGCTGCTCAACTATGAAACCAAACATCATAATTTTACAAAAGCTCAAGTCAATGCTATGTATATTGAAATGCTTGACTACAAATAATTATTTAGTTAATGTACAAAGGTGTAACGTTGAGAGTACTTTTTATGCGATTTTGTAGGTGGTTGACATTTTAATCAAAAAAAAAAAAAAAAAAACGTAATTAAACAAAAGCAGGGAAAAAAAATTAATGCAAATATTTTTATTTATTTATTTTACAAAATTTGTGCATGGAACGGTTTACATAAGAATAGTGTTACAAACGATTTACACATAAATCTGCATGTTTCATAAATGAGACCCACAAAAAGGCTCAATATAAAAAATGTTTTATACATTAAACAAAATTTAAATTACGATTTTATAGAATGTGTACATAAATACCAAAAAAGAAAATGTTTATTTTTTACAATCAAAATATTTTATTTATATTGTATTGGTAGTTGACATTCATAATGTTTGTACACTATAGTGTATGAAAAGTAGTGTTACGATTTGCATTTCATTTTGTATTTTTATTTTTGGTCGTTAACAATAATAATAATGAAATAGTTGTCTGTGGCCTCACCTCCAGGTATGATGACAGTCAGGGTCGTGGCAGAGGTCGACTTCATGACTTTGGTTCCTGAGTGAGTTGCGGTACGTTTCTCACTGTCGGTCGGTATCTGATGATGCCGCGCTCTTCGTAAGATGAGGTCACTTCCGATGCGAGGCCCAAATGAGTCTGGTATGAGCAGAGGAGCTGTGGCAGCGGAGGCATCGGCAGGCCGCAGGAGTTTATCTGATACACAGGAAGAAACAAAAATTCATATGAATATGAGACAAAACTCAGTGATTAAACAGCCGGTAGCACAACAGTAGAACGTATTACTAAACGAAAATCACCTCCAGGATGTCCCACTGATGCCGTAGAGCTGGACTCCACCAGTCCAGAGCTGGCTCCCTCTAGGGCCAAGCCCCTGGTTTTGATGGGTGTTTGGCACGTGTGCACATCCCCGTCTCCCTCGAGCTGAGAAGCGAAGCGGTGTGTGTCCATCAGTGCTGAGAAACTCTGGCGAGCGCTGGGAGGACTGGAGTCTGATTCAGTGAAGGACGACTCTGAACAAGACAAACGCTTCCTACAGAGACAGCCAGACAAACAGAAGGGTTTACTGAAGATTATGAGTCTCTATAATCAGAATTAGAGATTATATTGTTGCCTTCGGTCTTTCTTACATCTCAGGGGATCCGGTTCTCCCAGTCCTTCCTTGGAGTGTCAGGCTGCCTAGACTTTCTCTCTTACTGCGATCTTCTCCGTGAGCTTTGGGCTCTCGGCGGGTCACCACAGGTTTGTGCTCCAGCTGGGACAGATGCTCCATGCTGCTGTACACCTGTGATTCAGATGCACTAGACATTACCCATAATCCTCTGTGTTGTGTAAACGGCAGAATCATTTTCATGAGACCGAGAGGTCTAACCTTGCAGAAGTGTGGCGAACAAGAGGAGAAGCAGTGAATCTCTGCTGGCTCATTGACAATGGTGTCGTCCTCATCATACGACTGAATGTGATGATATCGCTCTGATCGTGCTAAAAACAAAACTGATGAGTTACTCACTAATGCACACTTAACAGACAACAGCACAAACACACACTATCTGTCAATCACTCACTGTCAAAGTAGCTGGTGTCCTCCTCCGACTCCAGATGAGGGATGAACTCTGCTTTCTGTCGGAGCAAACTGCTCCAGTCCAGATCCCAGAAGAACGAATGCTGCTTCACCTCGAACGCTCCACCTGCGCACAAACACATGACTTCAGTCAGCGCGTGCAGAATGTTTGGCTCTACTAAAACAACGTGTGACGTCACCTGTGCCCAGTCTGAGCAGCGGGTTGGTCTGCAGGAGAGATGAGATCAGGTGCTGTGCATCAGCGGGCAGGGCGTCATCATCACTGGGCCACACGATGTCTTCTACACACATGCATATTTGACAACTTTTTTATTTGGATTCATGAGAAGTAAAAATATCTGATGTTTTTTTTCTCATGTAGGTGTGTCTTTACCTGTGATCACCTGACCAAATAACTCCTCTGTTGTGTCGCCGAAGAATGGCACGCAGCCCACCAGAAACTGGTAGAGGATGATGCCCATGGCCCACCAGTCCACGGGCTTGCCATAGCCCTGCCGCAGGATCACCTCCGGGGCGATGTACTCTGGGGTGCCGCAAACCTGGTCAAAGAACGACAGTCAGGCCCTTAACATGACTCCATCTGTGACACTTGATCATCACCTCGGGTTTGTGGTTTCCGGTGCATTGCACTGCAGTTGCTGAGGTGATTGGAAAAGTTCTTAGAATGTTGCAATGTCGTTCCAGGTGTTTGGAATCATTTTTTAGAATGTTGCTTTGCAGTTGCTATGGTGTTGCTTCATCAACACTTCATCAGGAACACTTGATCATATGCTTGAATGTGTTAATTACATTTGTTATGATAGAAATAACTAAATTAAATAGGCACACAATGAAATTAAAACTGTCTTTTTTGTGGCTTTTAGGCCATGGCTATGTACTATCTGGTACCTGTTTATCCAGGAACTCCCTGGTGTCCTTCTCGATGTGTCCCTCGTACAGGTTTGTGGTGAGACTCATGAGACCCATTTTAGACAAACCGAAATCAGTGAGTTTAATGTGACCCAATGACGTGATCAGCAGACTGACGGAGAGAGAGAGAGAGATACAGACAGAAAAAGATGATGTGAGACAGGCTTTACAGTAACACACTCAAGCTGAGTGGCACTTCTGACATTTGTTTAATTATAAAACACAATCTGTCCAAATTAAACCATATCATTAATCTCACACAGGAAGTGCTGGATTGTGTTGCCTTGTACACTGCATTTCATTGCCTTGTAACTTACATGTGCAATGAAAATAAAGTTGAATCTAATCTAATGTCATTGCACAAAAGATGGCAAATGAATCCCAGCAATCATTTGATTGAATGCACATGGTCATTTAGTAAATGACATGCTTTCTGCTATCATCATGAAATATAATTCAGAAATATTTTAAATGTTATTGGTGGATTACTTGTCAGGTTTGAGATCTCGGTGCACGATTCCATAGTGGTGGATGTATTCGAGAGCCAGCACGGTTTCGGCAAAGTACATGCGTGCCATTTCCACAGGTAACGCTCCAATATTCTTCAGCAGTGCCGCACAGTCACCTCCTGAAACAAAACACACAGACGAGTTGTCTTTTGTTTCTCATATGACAACCTCATTTGAAATCTCCTGCTTCTCAGATGTTTCTCCTGAGAAACAGACTCAAGTACTTGCACACGTCTCCTCAAATGTTTCAGAAGAGATCTCAAACTGTGCTCAGATTTGCTTGAGATCCCCTACACAAACTCAAACTTTTCGCTTTAAATAATCGGAGCTGCTTTCCACATTCATTTTACAGCCCTGTACCAGGGTTGAGCAACTCCGGTCCTGGAGGGCCACTGTCCCGTAGAGTTTAGCTCCAACCCTAATCAAACACATCTGCCTCCAGGACCGAAGTCACCCATTTCTGACCTAGACTCTCGGACCTAGAGAAATATCCGAGACCTCAAAGTCAATAAAGCTTTAAAAGCGCAATAAAACTGTGTGTGTGTATGTCTCACCCTCCACGTACTCCATGACCATGCACAGGTGTCGTCTAGTCTCGAAGGAGCAGAACATGCTGACCACGAACGGGTTCTCAGCGAAGGTCAGGATGTCTCGCTCCACAAATGCCTGCTGGATCTGGTTTCTCAGAATCAGGTTCTGTTTGTTGATTTTCTTCATAGCGAAGCGCTCCCGCGTCTCCAGATGGCGGACCAGATATACCGCGCTAAAAACACAGCGGCTTCTGTCAGTGTGTGTCAACTTCTCTGTGTGTTTGGTTATTTAGTAGATGCGTTTGTAACCACAGTGACGGTAAAGACATTTATAATGTTACAATAGCTTTCAGTTACAAATAAATGCTGTTCCATTAAACTTTCTATCCTCATCTACAAACCTGATTCCAAAAAAGTTGGGACACTTTACAAATTGTGAGTAAAAAAGGAATGGAATAATTTACAAATCTCATAAACTTTTATTTTATTCACAATAGAATACAGAAAACACATCAAATGTTGAAAGTGAGACATTTTGAAATGTCATGCCAAATATTGGCTCATTTTGGATTTCATGAGAGCTACACATTCCAAAAAAGTTGGGACAGGTAGCAATAAGAGGCCGATAAAGTTAAATGTACATATAAGGAACAGCTGGAGGACCAATTTGCAACTTATTAGGTCAATTGGGAACATGATTGGGTATAAAAAGAGCCTCTCAGAGTGCCAGTGTCTCTCAGAAGTCAAGATGGGCAGAGGATCACCAATTCTTCTAATGCTGTGGTGAAAAATAAGGGTCGTAAGGGTCAAAGATGGAAAACCATACTGGATGCCCGTGATCTTCGCCCCCCTTAGACGACACTGCATCACATACAGGAATGCTACTGTAATAGAAATCACGACATGGGCTCAGGAATACTTCCAGAAAACATTGTTGGTGAACTGGCCATTGCCAGCTAAAACTCTATAGGTCAAAAAAGTAGTCATATCTAAACATGATCGGACTGTGGACTGTGGACTGTGGCAAAGTGGAAAACTGTTATGTGGTCAGACGAATCAAAACTTGAAGTTCTTTTTGTAAAACTGGGACGCCATGTCATCCGGCCTAAAGAGGACAAGGACAACCCAAGTTGTTAACAGCACTCAGTTCAGAAGCCTGCATCTCTGATGGTATGGGGTTGCATGTGTGTGTGAGGCATGGGCAGCTTACACATCTGGAAAGGCACCATCAATGCTGAAAGGTATATCCAAGTTCTAGAACAACATATGCTCCCATCAAGACATTGTCTCTTTCAGGGAAGACCTTGCATCTTCCAACATGACAATGCCAGACCACATACTGCATCAATTACAACATCATGGCTGAGTAGAAGAAGGATCTGGGTACTGAAATGGCCAGCCTGCAGTCCAGATCTTTCACCCATAGAAAACATTTGGTGCATAACAAAGAGGAAGATGCGACAAAGAAGACCTTAGACAGTTGAGCAACTAAAGGCCTGTATTAGACAAGAACAGGACAACATTCCTATTCCTAAACTTGAGCAACTTGTCTCCTCAGTCCCCAGACGTTTGCAGACTGTTATTAAAAGAAGAGGGGATGCCACACAGTGGTAAACATGGCCTTGCCCCAACTTTTTTTTAGATGTGTCGATGCCATGAAATTTAAAATCATCTTTTTTTTCCTTAGAATGATACATTTTCTCAGTTTAAACATTTGATATGTCATTTATGTTGTATTCTGAATAAACTATTGAAATTTGAAACTTCCACATCATTGCATTCTATTTTTATTCACAATTTGTACAAAGTGTCCCAACTTTTTGTGTGTGTGTGTGTGTGTGTGTGGTTTACCCATAGGCTCCATTGCTGATCAGTTTTATAGTCTGGAAATCTGCCTCTCCAGGTGGCTTCATGGGTTTAATTTTTCCCTGGAAAAGAGAAAAATCCACTCAGCTCTCACACAGGATGGCATTATCATCTTCTAACAGACGCTTTAATAATCCTTTTCAGATTTCCTGGGGCTGTGTGTGTGTGTGTGTGTGTGTGTGTGTGTGTGTGTTCAAACCTCTGCAGAGTCATCTGTCTCCGGCGTGACGGGCCCCTCGCAGTCGTAATGCTCTCGACTGACCATCTCTGAAACACAGACGTGACAGTCGCTCAGTGATCAGCAGTACTGGGATCAGTGTTGTGTGATTGTTGTGTGACTGTGGTCACTCACCCTCCAGAGGGTCTCTGGTCAGACCCAGCTGACTGATGATGTATCGTGGGATGTCGGTCTTCATCAGGTGTCCTTCTTTAGCGTGATCTTCAGCCGCCTCCAGCAGATGATAGAACTCTTCAGGGTTAAACTCCTGCACAGCGGGTCAGAGCGAAATCTGTTAGGGTTGCTATTCACGCCAAGGCATTTTTTTGTTTTTAGAATGTTGCTATCCAACTGCTGAGGAGTTTGGGACTGATTTCAGGGTCTCTGAAGTGTTAGGAATAGTTTTCTCTATGTTGCTACAAGCTCCTTCACTCTGAAATAAGTCATAAATGCCGTGCAAGTTCAGTTGGGTTTAAGGTGCAGGTGGCATTATTGTTTGGTTGAGGATAAGCTCTAGGGTTCAGTTTCTGAGACAGTCCAAAACTAAAGCTGAATTAAACTGAACATTTTGTAATTTTCTGGAGTACAAGAACACATTCTCCAGGGTTCTACAAGAAGCTCATTTTGGGGTCATCTCTGTTTAACGGAATAATGAACGGTTCATGTTGTTTAATCCAGGAAAGGCACAGAATCATTTCCAAATGAGTTTTACCAGGAAGTGAATCACAGAAGGTGAATGATAACAGCAACACTCTCACAGCTCCCAATCTAAATGCTAATGCAGCCACAGGTTCAACTTGCTCTTGCTCTTTTGTGTGTTTTGCAGTGCTTCCAGTTTAAAGTACTTTTCTGAAGGTTTGGAAAGCGTCAGCCTTGTGTTGTTGGTGTCCAGCGGGGTTTGCAGCATCATGTTATCTGATGAATGGATGAAAGAACAAGCAAAAGGAAGCATTTTCTCACCAAACACTCCAAAAGTCGAGCAGGTCGAGACATGATGAAGAGGAGTTTCTTCACCAGCTCGGTGATGAAGGTCAACTCTGAACTCTCTGACCGCTTATAAGCCTGAGAGACACAGACAGAGAGAAACAAGCGAAACAATATGTTATTATTTCTGCACATTACAGTCAAGAGATGGCAGGTTTGGTGAGATCTCTGTTGTGATGTGGTGAACTCACATCATCCAGAAGTTTCTCCAGGTTCTCCTGCAGTTCGAAGAAGTAGACGGACGTGATGAGATCCTCCTTAGATTTGGCCAGGCAGTCTCTGGACAGTTCGATGATCTGGTGGTGAATGAAGCTCAGGACTCCGTCGGCCAGCGGCAGAACGCTCTCAGGACAATACGAGTGGATGAAATCACACAACCGTCCCTCCATCTGCGCCGTGGCCTGACAGGAACAAACACAGAGACTATTTCTGAAGATAAACCTAAAGATACATAGTCTAGGAATAATAGCATAACTATAATAGATCATTTAAATATCTATTAGAATTATGTTTATAATTATGCATTTAAATTTAAATAATAGATAATTTAGCATTATCTAGGATTAATAAATAACTAACTACAGCAATGTTAATAAACGAAACCTCATTGTAAAGTGTTGCCAAAGACAATTATAGAAATTATAACATTTAGAAATTGCAATATTAATACATGCTTCTATGAATATAATTCTAGCTTCTGTTCAACATGTTTGTGTGTTCACAGAGCTTCAGAGAAGACACTTGTGAAGGTGGATAAGTGTGAGAAACAGGTAGACGGATGCTGAGGTGTGTGTGTGTTACCTTAGGGAAACGCTCCCTGTAAACATGATTCATCATGATGATCTCATTGTCGTAGCAGCATTGAGAGCGACCCGGACTGAACAGATGACAGAGAAAGAGAGAGAGAGAGATAAACACGACTACTGCAACACACACATTCTTTAGCATTAGTGTGTGTGTGTGTGTGTGTGTGTTGGCAGACCTCAGGCTGCGTGAGCGGGGTCTAATGTGGGGTGAACAGCGCCCCCCGTCCTCATCAGTGATGCTCTCTCTGCTGTCGAAGTGTTTGGACAGGAAGTGCAGCTCATCCATGGTGGGTTGAGACGGCAGCTGGTGCAGACGCTCCTGAGACGAGTTGGAGGACTGCAGATGAACACACAGACTCACATCTCAATAAACTGAGAAATTATGGGATTCAGAGCTGAAAATGCCCTACCTAACTTAAAATCGCAACAATTCCTTATTCAATGTGTGACACACATCATTTTGGTGGCTTTGGAAAGAAGAGTTGATAATGCTCAAAAATATTAAAAGTTATAGACACTGAAATGCCTTCTATTATTTCAAATCTGAAGAAGATACCATGAAAAATTATATTCTGTTATATATATATATATTTATTAGTGGTGGGCCGTTATCGGCGTTAACGTGCTGCGTTAACGCGAGACTCTTATCGGGCGATAAAAAAAATATCGCCGTTAATCTATTCTCAAAGTTGGGTTGGGAGCTGGGACTTGGCAAGCTATGATGACTTTCACCTTGAGATTTCCTGTAACCGACTCGCTGAGGCCAGCCTAAAAAGATGCTCAGGACAGTTGACGGGCCACTGATGCGCATCGCCACGAAAAGCTTATCTTTTTCACATGTTTTTACGCCTTACCGCTTGTCGATTTAAACATTAAAGCATCCAAACAAGACACGGAAAAGCTGAATGGAGTAGCTGGTTACTGGTGTTCGGTGCGCACGAGAGAGAGAGAGAGAGAGAGCGAGAGAGAAAGATGCGTATCACAGCGACACTGAACCGAGCTCTCTTCTGCGAAGAGAAAGGCGTCTCAAAACACTTGAACATCGAATTTGCTTATTTTTGCTCTTGTGCCGACAAATACATACAAAATATGTCAAAATATCCACCTTGGAAATTATGCTAGAAAAACTGTCAGTTATTTCTCAAGTGAAAGTAAACAGTTGAGGAAAAAAATGGGATGTGTATTATATTGGATGCGTTCATGGTCTCTTAAAGGGACCGCGCCTAATTTAGCTACTGGGTGCTGTAATGTTAATACAAGAAAATTAAAGAAAATCACTCACTGCTCTTGACTGAATTACTTTGTAGTTTTAACAGTCAAACCAAAAATTATTCAGACACCAGGTATAATTTTTGATATATATAGCAAAACTGTAATAATGTAAGAAATGTTGAAGGTGTCTGAATACATGTAGGTTTGATTGTATCTTTCATTTCAGACTATCCAGTGCTATTTTACATTTAATTATTTGGTTTCTGTACCTTGACACCTACAAACTTTAAAAAAACGTAAACATTGGTGTGAAACAGGTGTACGGTTGTTTGCACCTTGTGCAATGTGGAATTAGTTTTACAGCTTTTTCAAGCACTTTGTGATGCATTTTGGAAACAGGAGATGAGCCCCTTTTCTAATGCACCACCTAGCTTGATAAACCCCTTCTCAAAGACTTACTGTTTGTCAATTTTATTTGGATAACACATATTCTGAATGCCTTCGGCAGAATTCGAATGAGTCATTTTAATCTAGATTAATTTCGAGATCACAGTGAGATAAATATAGGGATGGGTACCGAAACCCGGTATTAAACTGGCCCCGGGGCTAAATTATGAAAGACCGTAGTATCAGTAAGATCTGACGGTACCGGTTCTGCTTTTGGTACTGGAGGGGGAAAAATTAATGTACTATGTATTTTTTTGCTTAATAATGTTATTGTGCACATTTTATCTCACCAAACATTTCTAATGTGCGATCATATTAAGACGTTTGTCTGTGAGATCTGCGAGATCTGTCATGCGCTCCGCGGAGGCTGTCTGTTTGTCACACCCACACACAACAAGAACGAGCACGGCACACGCACAGACATAACAGTATGAAAACTCCTGCTTAGTAATAAAGAGTGACGATGGCGAAGAGATTTGCTTAATGATGTTATCGTGCACATTTTATCTTACCAAACATTTCTAATTTGCGATATTATTAAGACGTTTGTCTGTGAGATCTAAGAGATTTCTCATGCGCGCAGCGGAGGCTGTCTGTCAGTCACACCCACACACAACAAGAACGAGCACGGCGCACACACGCGCGAATGGGCTGTTCACATATCTCGTCTTTTGCGCGCTCAAGTTTGTTATTTCAAATGCAGGTGCGTGGTATGCACGCTCATAATGGAAGCGACGTGCACGCGGTCGGACGAGCTCATTTTTTTCCAGGCGTGTCCGCACCGCATCGAGTTAAAAACATCTCAACTTTTCAGAATGCCGCAAGCGCACCGCAGGTCATGTAACTTCCTCACCTTTTCCGTAACAACGTTGAAGCTCAGCCAAGATGAAGGAACCGCTGATAGCTGTATGTGGATTTTTAAATTAATTTAGTAGCAGTGCTACTGCAAGCAGTTTTTAGTGCTGCAAATCCATTTATCCTTTGCTGAAATTTCCGCGTCTTCATGGAGAGAGCAGGTCATTTTTAGACGCGATATGCAAACGGCCCCTTACAGTACAAAAACTCCTGCTTAATACAAAGAGTGACGATGGCGGAGACAGCAAAACGTTCCAAAGTGTGGTTATACTTCACTAGAGTGGTTGTCATAAGATGCAGTGGTTGTCAAAAGTGCAAAAAAATGTTTGCATGTAAGGGCTGAAACACAAGCAATCTGTCAAAAGTGGATTATGTGCAGACAGAGAAATGCAAAGTTTTGACTGCCTAACACAACACAAAGTACCGATAAGAATACCGTTAAAGTACCGGACCGTTAAGCAGTATCGGTAAGTGTAGTAATACCATTAAAACCTTAACGATACCCATCCCTAGATAAATCTAGATTAAAAAAATTAATCTATGCCCACCACTAATATATATATATAAATTGCATTTTGATTAATAATTTAAAATACTTAAATCACAAAACAATCTGCGCTTGTGTTCAGATGAGAAACTCAAGTACCGTTGAGCTGGGAGTGTTCGTTCCATAACCAGAGGATGGAAAAGATGCCAGCGACCATCGACGTCCATCCCTACAGAGACAAGGTTTACAGAAGCTGCAGCAGTGTTTATCCTACGCTTTTATTCCCACGTGTGTCTGTGTGTTTTACCGTCTTGAGAAGGCGAAAGAGAAATGTGCCGGAGCGCTGGGCGAGAAGTTTCGAGGGCTGTCTAGAGGAGTACTTCCTGTGTGGACAGGAACAACAAATGAAGCTCAGTTAAGAACAAGAATCAGTCATGTAAGAAAAGTGTATTAGTTGGTCTGTAAGCAGAATATACATCAGCATCTGTTTCCCAGTAGGGGGCGTCGTCACTCACCGATGTACCCTGGTAACGGGGAATGTGGGCGGGGCAGAGTCGGGGAGGTGGAGGTCAGAATCAAACTCTTCCTGTTACTACGGCAACAGCAGACAAACACAGAGAATTCAATGGATTCATTCAATTAATAAAATGAGTATCAAATGTGAGACAATCAGAGGAAATTAAGAAACAGCTACAGATCAATCACTATCAATACACCATCGTTAAAAAAAACGTATAACATTTTATACATTTTATTTTAATAAATAAATTATGGAATTTAAATAATTTTAAAAATGAAATAAATAAAACACAATAACATTTATGAAAATTAAAAAAGAATACATTTAAAAACAGGAAAATAAACTTTAAACTTAAACTTAAAAAAAAGAATAATTTTACATAAAAATTTAATTCACCAAGTAAATACAATGAAAGACACTCAAAAATAAATAAAACAGTTAGAAAATAAAAAATGAAAAACATAAAAAAAGAGTATATGAAACTTAAAAAAAACATTTATAAATAAATGAATAAATAGAAAAACAAACTGAATGAAATAAACTTAGAATAAATAAATACAAATAAAAATAACTCAATGTTAAAAATAAATAAATAAATGAAACATAAAATAAAGCTGTAATAAAAATAAAAAAAGCTTCACCTCACGAAACAATAAGTAAAACCAACCGACCATTTTAGTTCATCCCTAACTTTAATGATTAAAATGAATATTTTATTTTGAGAATTAATTGTTTTCCAGATGTCTTGATGAGAACAAACTATAGCTGTGTCCAAATTCAGGGTCTGCATCCTCCTTAGGATCCTTCCTACCCGGTTGAAGGAGGATGGGTCCTCCGACGACCGCAAAAACCTGAAGTCGGTGTTTGTGAATTTGGACAGCCTACCCTTCTTTCAGTTCCCTCCCTTACCCGTTGCTCATATCCTGTCGCCTAGCAACCGTGACAGCGCCAAGCAAGACGCGGGTGAAGAGCTCCTCGTTCTCTCCCCGGAGCTTTATAAACACTTCTGTCTGCTCTTTCGTCCTTAGAAGCGTTAAAAACAGCTTCAATCACTAACAAATAAGCTGTGTGTAAGGGGATATTCACACAGGCAGTAAGGAAGAAGCTAGTTTACGAAAGTAAACTTTTGGGGTTTTTTTACATATACACGTACAAATGTAAAAAAAAAATGCTTAACGCTAAAACAAAATGCCTAACTAGAAAACCACTGAAAATATATATTTTTGAAAAGCCAGTTTTTAAAAAACCACACCCATCCAATTTGGGGAAAAGGAGGACGCATTTGTGGGCCGCATTTGAAGGATCCTACGAATTTGGACAGCCTTCGTCGTGGAGCTGTGACGTAACATCCTTCAAATGAGTCCTCCGAAGGATGTAGACCCTGAATTTGGACACAGCCTATGTTCAGACAAAATCACACCGGAGCCGAGAACAGAGAAACCGCTGTGTGTGTGTCTGTGTGTGTCTATCAGTGTGTGTGTATGAGAGTGTGTGTGTGTCTATGAGTGCGTGTGTGAGTATCAGTCTTTGTGTGCGAGTGTGTATAAGTGAATGTGACCGTGTGTGTGCGTGCGTGCGTGCGTGCGTGCGTGTGTCTGTTTCAAGATGGTGGTGCAATATGCTTTTCCCCAGAGGTCAAGGTAATATAACTGAGAATCATGGAAAAAAAAAAAGTGCATGAGAGTGAAAAATAAAGCTTTTAGAGAAATGGACAGAGAGAGAGAGAGAGAGAGAGAGAGAGAGACATTCAACCTACAATACTAGGAATATAATAAACATTAACTGAAATAAAATAAAAAATGTAAAAGTAAAGATATTTATTTTAGCTAGCTGCCAAAGCAACATTTCTCATTTTCTTTGATTTAACTTGAAGTACTTAAGTAACATTTTTCATAACTTGGAATAAAATAAATGTGAACTGTTTAAAATTCACCATTGGTAACCTCTAAAATACCATAGTTTCTACACTTACTGTCAGGATAAACCTACTAATTGTTTTATGTATCAAACCCTGAGCCACACTACATCCATCTAATCTGAATAAAAAGATGCCAAGGAAGCATTCATTTATCTTTTATTATTACTGAAAACAGACTGACCTGCTGTTCTTACGAGGCAGAGGAAGATCCTTCTGGGCCGAAGACAGAGACACAAACACACAGAGAGAGAGAGAGAGAGCAAAGAGAATGAGATCAGACAGGAAAAACTCAGTCAGACCATTAAATCAGATACAAAAAATATCACAGTAAGCATCATTTATAGCAGAGATGGGACCAAGTCACACATGTGCAAGTCTCAAGTAAGTCTCAAGTCTTAACCTTCAAGTCTCAAGTAAGTCCCAAGTATTTTTTTCTTGGGCAAGTCAAGTCAAGTCAAGTCACCTTAATATTGTTATTTTACCTGCAGAATCTGAGTCCAAGTCACCAAGTCACAAGTCCCCATGTCTGATTTATAGTAAAGAAAGAGGCACAAACATAAAAGGAATGAATGATTTTAAAATAATAAACCAATGAGAAAAATAAACCAGAGACTATCTCATATTCACTTAAAGTGTGTGAATGTCACTGAGTTTGTGTTTGAAACAGTTTGGCACATCCTTGCAGCACTGAGCACGACACAAACACATCCGTCTGTTGGGATTGTGTGAGAGAGATACTGCTACCGTTCTCTCTGTATGTCTGTGATTGAACACACAATCTTCTCTCATTCATCTCGCTGACACTCTCAGCAGATATTCATTCACACACAGAGGAACAGGCCGTGCACGACCTTATTGTATGTCACAGTGAATATTATCATAAAGAAATGAGACATTCATTCCAATCAATCACACTCCAAGCCCTGCCCTCTAAAGCCATCTCATCCAATCCAAAGTCAGCAAAAACTTTAATGACTTAAAAAGTTGCTTTAGCTTAATTATATTTATTATAGAAGGCATTTTATGCATGTTATTCACTGACTGGCAGTAGTGGTCGACCGATATATCGGCAAGGACGATATATATATATATATATATATATATATATATATATATATATATATATATATATATATATATATATATATATATGTATGTATATATATATATATATATATATATATATATATATATATATATAGGTCGATATTTGACATTTTTCAGTCGAATCCAGCTGTGAGATCTTGTGAAGTGTGTATGTGTATCCAGTGTGTAGTTAAGTAAAATTAAAAACATAAAAAATATCTAAAATAAAACTTTAAAATACTCTGACAGTATGTCAAATGATGCTAAAACAACACTGCTCAGATATTTTGAGATAGTTGTAATAATTCTCTCATACCCATATAAGGCTGAAGCTTAAATGAAATGAAACTCAAGCATAAGTGGAGCGAGTGCATGGTCACGGGTCAGAAATCAAGGGGGCTTTGGACAAAATGCAGCTGCACAGTCAGGGCTCTAGAGAGTGACCTAATCTCTCAATGGTGCGACTAAAAAAAAAGTCTGAGGTCGCCCCGGTGTGACCAGACGTTTGAAGGGAAGAAAAGTCTCAGCGACTCTGAAAGTCTCCCTGTGCTTCAACAACAGACACTAGAGCCCTGCATTTCAGCCCCGACCTTTCTTATGCCCTTCGGGCCGGGCTTCGGGCCAATTTTCCATCACATGTTTTAGGCTTCTCCTTACTTTTATTTTTTATACATCCATCAACTAGTGATGAAAAACAATTGCCGCGCTGGTGAAAACAACACGAGACATGCTACTGCGACAGTCAAGAGTGGCTCGACGGTATTTATTATGAGCAGCTGAACAGTTCTGCGTTCAATACACGCAATAGCTTGTTGCAAAGCACTGGCAAAAGTAATTACCATAAATTTGACGGGGGAAAGATTTTGCTGCTAGAGAGTGTGGCCAGCTGGTTTAGCCAAGGCCAAAGATCAAGAAGACCAAACTACAGGAGTTTGCCATCCGAAGGGCATGTGACTGCAATGGAGGACAGTCCATAAGACACTTAGCCATAAGATGTCCAGTTTGAAGCCCTTTAAATGCTTTTAATTTTATTTTTTATTTCATTTATCTTGAGATGTTTTAGGTTTAAATTTCAGATCAGTGAAACACTTTAATCCCCAACACTTTTTCAGTAAGTTACCTTTCTTGTAGAATTGTGCTTCAAATAAAGAACATTATGTTGACCAGATTGTAAGTAAATCATTTAGGCAACAAATCAATAGGGCTGGGTAAAAAAATAGATTTTTCGATTAATCGTTTTTTAAAATGTGGTCGATTCAAAATCGATTCTCAAAGGCCATGAATCGATTTTTTTTTTCATATTTATTTCCCCAGACATTGAACGTAAGATTAGCGTTAATCTAATTACAAATCTTCTCCACTAGATGTCACCCTCTTATGTGCCTTGTGCGATGTTACCAACGAACCTGTCATTCATTAATTCAGTTTAAAGCAGTGGTTCTCAACCCGCGGCCCGTCACGAATTCAAATCCGGCCCATCATATGCTGAACACACACACAAAACTTTTGCAACGGACTTGAAGAAGTTAAAGCAAATGGAAACACCATACACTACGCAGCAATCATCCTTAATTGAAGAAATGTGGCAAAACATCTCTGGAGAGAACCTCATATTATTAAATTCGAAAGTGCTTTCCATATTTGGATCAACATAGGCTACCTTTGTGAACGCACATTTTCTGCAATGTTGCGCGTCAGATCATGCTCCCGTTCGCGTCTTACAGACTGCATCTTAAAGCCTCTTATAATTTCTGCGTCTGCAAGTCCGCTATGCAGGCTTGATGTAAACATCGCCATCGGAGAGTGTGTACCGAGGCTCTGAGCAGACAACTGCGTGGACAGGTGCTCGTGGTCAGTTGTCTTCAAAAGCACAATTGCACATGTTCAGGCAGTGTGAAGATGCCCATTGCCAATCGAACCAATCGAGCGGTCATGTAATGTGTTTCGATTAGAGCGACAAAGATGCGAAAATGTATGCTGAGTAGTTGAAACGGAGGCTTGCTTCTAACGATTACGTTTTGGTAGCACCAGCAACTAATGCAAAGTCTGAGGTTTGGAAAAGTTTTGACCTTGTTTATAATGAGAATAATGAGTGAATAATGATTGCACAATCAGTGAGCGCAGGAGCGCGCTGAAGCCATCTACAGTGGATTCAATCATTTCCTCCAAAAAAACACTTAGGCCTTACCTAATCTTGGTGAGTAAATGTTTTTCAAATAATAACTAAATATTATTTGAGTCTTAAATGCATAATGTAGACAGAGTAGGCTATATAAGCTAATGTTGGCATTATTATTTTATTATGTCAGCTGCTATGGCGAAGCAAATCCGGCAGAGCCTTTATCTTAATTCATTTCGTTATTGCCAAATACCCATCTTAATTTATAAATTATCTTGATTACATTTTTTAAGAAAGACTTGTTTTTATTGATGCGTTGGCCTATTTATATGCTAAACGAGCCTATACCTAGGGCTATTTATAGAGTGCTGAGATGTTACGATGTTACAGAGGACTTATTTTATTTCTTTGTTCAAACTTCCAAGTGGCCTTTTACGTTAGTCATGTATAAATTATGTTAAACCATGTATAAATGACTCATTCCTGACAAAAGGCAAAAGAGCGGTGTGCTGCGTACATTTGAATAATGTCGGGTTGTAAATGGGTTCGGGCTTTTAAAAAAGCTGTCAATCAAAATGTACGTGTCGGGCTCGGGACATGTTGGGCTTAACTTTTAAAGCCCGATTACAGCTCTAATAGAAAATCGAATCGAAAATCGAAATCGAATCGAGAATCGAAATTGAATCAATTTGAGAGCTTGTGAATCGAAATCGAATCGATCTGGAACACCTGAATCGATACCCAGCCCTACAAATCAATATTGCCTATATGGACAGCGATTTAAAAAAAGTTAACTTGTAAAACTGCAGTGGTAAATGCGATGCGATCGGAAATTTTTAGGCGCACCAGTGCAAAAGCTTAGTCTGGAGCCCTGCACTAATGTTGCATCATATTTCTTTTTACACGTTTTTAAAGCTTTGCACATTCTAACCAATCACACACGAGTCTGTTGAGTTCATGAATGCAGCGTCCAATCAGAGGCGTTCAGATGAGTCATCGCTGAAACTGTTTTGTTCACTGCGCAATCACTGACTGAATTCTGCACTCTCATGAATTCTCTCACTATAAACTAGCCTAAATGCAGATGTACACAAAAATACAAACACATGCATATACAGTACAGACCAAAAGTTTGAAAACATTACTATTTTTAATGTTTTTGAAAGAAGTTTCTTCTGCTCACCAAGCCTGCATTTATTTGATCAAAAATACAGAAATTCTATTTGAATATACTTAAAAAAAAAAAAAAATCCTGTGATGCAAAGCTGAATTTTCAGCATCATTACTCCAGCCTTCAGTGTCACATGTAACATCAGTCGATCACATGATCATTTAGAAATCATTCTAATATTCTGATTTATTATGAGTGTTGGAAACAGTTCTGTCGTCTAATAATTTTGATGTAGAAAAGGTTAAAAAGAGCTGCATTTATTAAAAAAAATAATAATTCTAATAATATATATTCTAATAATATATTTTCTTTACTATCACTTTTTATCAATTTAACACATCCTTGCTGAATAAAATTATTTATTTTATTTAAAAAAAAGAAAAATAAATTACTGACCCCAAATTACTGACCAGTAGTGTATATTGTTATTACAAAATATTTATATTTTAAAAACATAGCTGCTGCTTCTTTTTTTTACTTTTTATTCATCAGAGTATCCTAAAAAAGTATCACATGTTCTGAAAAAATATTAAGCAGCAGAACTGTTTCCAACTTTGATAATGAATCAACATGTTAGAATAATTTCTAAAGGATCATTTGATAATGATCCCTAAAAATTCAGCTTTGCATCACAGAAATAAATTATAATTTAAAGTATAATAAACGTAAAAACAATTATTTAAAATTGTAATATCACTAATTAAATTTTTTTCTGTATTTTTGATCAAATAAATGCAGCCTTGATGAGCAGAAGAAACTTCTTTCAAAAAAATTAAAAATAGTAATGTTTCCAAACTTTTGGTCTGTACTTTATATATTTAAGAAAATGTCATGTTTATGTCATGTTTATATATTTTAAATATATTTATATATAATATAAATTTCATGAATACAAATATAGACATGTAAATATTTTCAAAATATATACTGTATGTGTCTTTATACATACATAATAAATATACATAGTACACACACACATACACATATATATTGAGTAAACAAAAACTTTTATTTTTGATGCGATTAATAGTTTGACAGCACTATTAAATTATGATAAATTTTAATACAAATCCAGTCATCCTAAAAACTTCTATTGACATGGCGCCCATATCTTGTACTTGCCTAAAAAGATGTGCGCTGTTACTAGATTACGCTAACATTAGGCTATTCTAACCTTACTCTGGAGTTGGTTCACCCTCAACTTATGAACTCCAGACATAAAAGTGTGGTGTATTTTGCCAGTTCTCCCAAGGATCAAACTCAGTCAGGGATTTTTCTCTCAGAAGAAAAGACTTTATTTTAAGCAAAACAAAGTCGAGAGCTTGTTGCAAGAAGTTCTGTAGAAATGCTAGGTTGCATCTCATTATATACCGTATACAGGGCGTTTCCAAATAGTAAAACTTTTCCTTTAGATTACACTTTACCTAAGTCCCTAGGGAGGGGAGGTCCTTAATGTATGTCTAACCATATGTTATTCATTAGCCCTGTACATTCCTGCATGTAAGCATATTCCTTTCTATCCATTTCCTATAGGATTATAATGGAAAAACAACTAGCAACAAAAATGGCTAGATTCACATTGATTATTCTGGATTGATTAAAATCTTACTAATAAAAATCTTCCACATATTCTCCCCTTTGAGACTTAATAAGTCTCACATTTGATTATTCTTATCCAGAGTGCTACTCCATAATCCAGTCATATTATTTACACTACCTAGTGACTAAATAAGTCACATTGTATTATCCCCAGTGACTAGATTATGAAATTCCACTCTGAGGGATTACTGGACCAAACATCTCTCTCCTAATTTGACATGGAGTGAGTAAAAGATCCAGTCTCCCTAACCCCTCTTTAATAGTAAACATTGTTAAAAGCATGAATGTGCAAATGGTTCAGCATTTACCTGGTTATCACAGTTTTGTATAAAAGGCATAAAAATACATACAGATACAAATACAAATCCCATCACACATTGAATATCACAAGATTATAAGAGTTGATCTTCAGCTTAGATACCTTATGTATAAATTTCCCATTATTTTGATATCTTTGAATTTAATTTGCTTAACTGTGGCTTTGACTAGTGACCTCAATATAGGAAGTATACAGTAAAATAGTAAATATCCTGTCATTAATGCCATTCCTAAAAACTTTCCCTATTTAATTATAAACTATGCTCCACATGCTCCTAACTGTAAATCAAACCAGTCTTACTTTTTATTATCTTTTCCAACATTTTCTTTATCACCATTCTTAGCCTTTTCAATTTGATCAGTTCTTCATTAAATGCTCCCTTCTATAAATACAGCATTTTCCCCAAAACATAACACATACTTTTCCTTCTTCAATTCACAAATCTTGAGCTTTTCTATTTTGCTCTTTTCATTCTATTTGTTGCATCCAATTGCTCTATTTTCCCTTCAAATCTTCCTACATCCATATTTCCCTTCTCATAACCTTCAAATTCTTCATCTACCATTACTTAAAATTCTCTTTCCACCTTTTCTTTTCTATTTGTTGGCTCATATCTGCACCCAAGTATTTTGATCTCAGTAGCAGTCCCATCATTCTCTCATTCCATCTTCACCAGGGAGACTCTTTGCGAGTCGTTGCAATGGTCTTTCCCTCGTTGGCAAGGGTGGGTCGTTACTAGCACGCCCTTCATCCCTCACTTCATGCTGTGTGGAGTTTTTGAAGCTGGTTGGGGTATTTTAGGGTAAGAGATGTGAACTCAGGTGTCACTCTGTAACCATTTTTCTGATTCATGCAAGGATTTCGAGATCATTACTGCACCCTCACTGGTTCTCTTTGATGGGGCGAAGCATTCCTTGGTCTTACTGGAACTGCTGTCACCTGTAAATGGAAAACTTAAGAATTTTTTGTTAGTGTTATCAAGCATGCTAATTTGTTCATCTTGCCAGTCGTCCTTCTTGGTGTGACCTGTGGAAATGTAATGTGGGTTGAGGGCTGTCTTGGCCCCTTTTTGAGTTTTCACAATTTCAGTGCTGTCTTTACTATTTTTTAATTCCTTTTAATTTTATTCTCAACAATTTGCTTATTTAGTTATCTTTTTATTTTGTAAACTGAGTTCCACTATATCACTGGATATTTTATCTAGGCCTATGTTGCTCAGTAGCATAGGCCTTTTGACCTGGAAAACACTCAACCCACTGCATTTATTTTAACAGTCAGAAAGATAATATTTCATCCTTTTGACACAATCAGCTCCTTCATGATATGCTGAAAAGGAAGTTAGATGTGGGGTGGACAGAGCAAGCGTGCTTTGCTCTGCCTTCCCATGTTATACGCTGCGCATGTGTGGCACTGTTTTTCTTTCTGCCACAACAAGGACCTAGGTACTGACCAGGAAACTTAACCAAATTCATCCATGGTCATTATTTTACTGGGCATAAATTTGCCCTGTGGGCCCACATTCATATTTGTATACAGCTGTTTGGGCAAATTGATTGAATTGCCTCAGTGTCTCGTCAGACACTCTCTTTCATGCCATACAACACCATCATTCATACTTTTTCACACACTTTCACTCCCCCTTTTTTTTTTTTTTTTCTCAAAAACTTTTCTTTTCTTTCTTTCCTTCATTTTTCCAAAATCTCATAGATGAATTTGTTTAGAATTATTAGGCCTAGGTATTGGGCATTTGAGAGAGCCAATTATCATTTCTCAAATGTCACGTGTTTGTCTAATTTAAAGTTTAGTCAAATACTTTTTTTGTTATTGCTCATGAGCGACTCTGAGAAGAGGATTGGAGATCTCTGTAAATCTTGGATCCATGACCATCTACATTTCCATTTTGTTATCCCCAGTGATGACAGTATATGTGATTACATGATTTTGGATCTTTGGAATAATCTTTTATTCATTATTATTTTATTCCGTTTTACCTTAGAAAATTATCTTTAAACAAAATGGAGTGACCAATATTTCTATTTTCTCAACAATAAATATTTTTCCTATTGTTCATCAAGATACCCTTTTTTATTCATTTATTTATTCTCTTCTTTCCCAAAGAGCTCAGCATTGTTGTCAAGTATTCAGTTATGCACTTTCCCCTAGTTGTTTAATGAAACAGTCTTACTATGCCAAATCCAGCTCCATGTTTATCTGATTGGTGAGTTAAGTACTCACTTCTGTCTGTCAAAGTTATTATTTTTTCTTTAAGACATGAGGCTGGACTGGAACCTATTGAAAAGCAGATTGAGAGAGTTAGTTAAAACACAGAATTTAAGGAAGTGCTGTGAGACCAGTGAATAATCAAGATTAAAACATAGTAAATAAAATAATCAAATAAAATAATTAACATTTGAAGCAGTCTCTATAGTGTTCATTGAATATGCAGGACCTGTGCACTGAAGGGATGGAAGTCCTTCTGGTGACCTCATCAGCCTGGGCTGTTGTACTGGGTCGTCAGTCTGTGATGGCACTCAAAGACCTGATGTTGTGGTGTACGGTCTCCGTTGTTTCTCTGCTTCTTCTCAGTCTGGCTTCTGGTTTCTTTCTGCCAGAGTTTTGTATTTCATAATGTTCTTTTCACCCTCAGGAAAAGTCTCAAGTGAAAGATTCACCTTTTCCTGCTTTAATTCTTTCTTTCTCCATGCTGAAGTGTGTTCTTCTCTTTCAGGAGGGGAGGGGAACATCCGTCAGCCCCTCCCTCTTCTTCTCTCTGCAGCTGTGTTTGCTGCTTTGCCATTCCTCGACAGACTCCAGTTCATTGCTTTCCTTTGTCAAGGCACTGTTCCAGAAATCATCTGAAAGTTTAACACTCAGAGACTGCATTAATCAAATGTACCTATGTAACTTCTGACCAAATTGTTTCTGAGCAATCAGCTCTTTTTCTAATTTTCACTTTTCAACCTCTTCTTTCAGTGGTCCCTTAATAAAAACTAAATCATCTGGTTGAAAACAGCAGTTCTCTTATTCTTTGTTAGTTAAGCAAGTTCTTCATTACAGGAAAATAGCAAGCATTTTTCTTCTTTGCAAAATGCAGAAATCAGCTACCTTTATTATCTAAATATACTGCAATAAAATAAAATAAACCTTCCTTTTATATCAGCATGACATGCATATGGTAAAATAAAGACTTCAATCATATTTTTTCTTCGATATTTGCATACATGATTCAGAATAATCTGGTATTTGTGAATTAATGTTTCCTAACCAACATAAAATAATTCCTATTATTTGTAAATAAAATAATTAAATCTAATTCTTTAAGCAACTAGTTTCCTTCCTATTGTAAAATGCCTATAGCTTTTGAATCCAAATGTCTATTGACTTGGTCACCCAATCTTGCTTTCATTCCACATTGCACAAGTTATTTCTTTTATTTTTGACATTTACACAAGCCCAATCTCTGAAACTCTGTAATGGATTAACTTCATACTGTCCCAGGGATAACAAGAAACAAATTTTAGATGTCTTCACATATTAGATATAAAGTTTTAAGCATGTGCATCTTTTAAATTCATCTATTAATAAAAGTTATTCAATAATAAATGCATATCTTATTTTAATTAATTTATTATTATTTCTATATTCCACCATATCTGCCATTTCTATATTAGTCCATTTCTTGGAACATTTGTATTTATTTTTCTCTAAAACAACCTTCATACAGTTGACTTTATTGTTTTAGGGCTCCTGCATTCCTTTCTCAACACCAGTCTCTGTAACCTGATCACTCCCAAGTGATGGTCCAGGAGGGGAGAGCACCTCTTGCTCCCCCCATGTAATACAACTTTACTGTGGAAACGTCCTCCTTTGTTCTCACTTCCACTACACTGGGCTCAGAAAATTTTCTCCCATTTCACCCAGACATCCTAAATGCAAAAATCTATTATAGATCTTGGTTCAAACTTTATTGATGCTATTTTCCTAAACCCATTCACACTTGCTACACTCTTTATTGAGCCAGAGTGCTTATTCTTGCATACTTTTTCCCTTTATCTAAGGGATAATCACACATTAATTGTCCTTTTATTATCAAGGCTCATAATACATTCATCCCCCTCAAGTGGATACTAGCTGTGTCCAACTCCACCCAGCCACCCTGAAGTGACGGTCCAAGAATGGTGCGCAACTTTTACCCACCCAACACGGAATTTCTTTGTTCACACATTCATTCTGTCCAGAAAAAGATACATTCACACAACAAAACACAGCTCTTCCTAGAGCTCGCTCTACCTAGAGCGTCCTTAAGGGCCCATCTATTCAGTCCTTCGAGAATTTCACTTATACATTCTCAAAGCGGTATCCATGGGACTTTTCCTCGCGATTCCTTAACTAATCTGCTTATCCGTTTATCACTGTCCTACCTGGCACAGCTATCCAATAAACACAGACCACAGCATGCCATGTCTTTCTGCCTACACCATATTTGTCTTAAATCGAGGTTGCCTTTCAAGGCCTTCCCATTAATAACCCAAATATGTGCATGCAGTTATTTCTTCTGGAGTAAAACCCCTTTTTCAATTTAGATATCATATTATTTTTCTAAATTTGGAAGAGCAGATTTTAAGTGTCCTTACCACTCAGAGCTGACCAGTCAACAACACACACTAATTATATAAGCAAAAATGCTTACCTTATTCTATGGTGGCCACCACTGTGTGTGTGTTGCTCATCAGTCAGCTCAAGAGCAGTCGTCCACTCTGCTCCTTTCCAGTCCCATCTGGGGTGCCAAATCTGTGGTGTATTTTGCCAGTTCTCCCAAGGATCAAACTCAGTCAGGGATTTTTCTCTCAGAAGAAAAGACTTTATTTTAAGCAAAACAAAGTCGAGAGCTTGTTGCAAGAAGTTCTGTAGAAATGCTAGGTTGCATCTCATTATATACCGTATACAGGGCGTTTCCAAATAGTAAAACTTTTCCTTTAGATTACACTTTACCTAAGTCCCTAGGGAGGGGAGGTCCTTAATGTATGTCTAACCATATGTTATTCATTAGCCCTGTACATTCCTGCATGTAAGCATATTCCTTTCTATCCATTTCCTATAGGATTATAATGGAAAAACAACTAGCAACAAAAATGGCTAGATTCACATTGATTATTCTGGATTGATTAAAATCTTACTAATAAAAATCTTCCACAAAAGTAGCGCATTTTACGTAACACTTACAACTTATGACATTTTCCAACGCGATCTCATGAGAATTTATGTACTTTGACATAAAACGTGGTTATATAAAACGTACATTTACTTTAGACTACACCTAAAAGGTATGTTATTTATGCAGCTTCCTAAATTACAAATGAAATTGAAATCGTGGCATTAACATTTTATTAAATTGTATTCAGTTGCCATGTGAATAAACAATGAGACCAGGCTGTATTTTCAGTGTGCAGTTTCGTTCTGCTGTGTCAAATGAAGCTAACATCCTTTGCCATTAATGTTTAGATGTTAAATTAGTTAATGTTAAAGGGGGGTGAAATGCTATTTCATGCATACTGAGTTTTTTACACTGTTAAAGAGTTGGATTCCCATGCCAAACATGGACAAAGTTTAAAAAATTAAGTAGTACGTTTGAAGGAGTATTTCTGTTCCAAAAATACTCCTTCCCGTTTGTCACAAGTTTCGGAAAGTTTTTTTCAAGTATGGCTCTGTGTGACGTTAGATGGAGCAGAATTTCCTTATATGGGTCCTGAGGCACTTCTGCCGGAAGAGCGCGCGCTCCCGTATAGCAGAGCACTGAGAGCAGAGACATTCACTGATCAGAGCGAGAGCGTCGCGAAATGTCACAAAAGAAGTGTGTTTTTGGTTGCCAGGGCAAGACAACCCTGCACAGATTACCAAAAAAAACAGCATTAAGGGACCAGTGGATGGAGTTTATTTTTACAGAGCATCAACGGAGTTGTAAAAGTGTTTGTGTTTGTTCCCTGCATTTTGAAGATGCTTGTTTTACAAACAAGGCCCAGTTTGACGATGTATTTGCGTATCGTTTATTTCTTAAGGATGATGCAATCCCAACGAAAAAGGGTCACGATCGTGTGTTTGAACCGCAGGCGGTGAGTAAAACTGCTTAAAATATCTCTGCCTCCTTGTTAGTGCGTCTGCCTCCCAGGCCGGAGACCCGGGTTCGAGCCCCGCTCGGAGCGAGTCGTTGCTGCTGCTGCTCTCATTCAGTTTCAGCCTCGGGATCTGATTCTGGATCATAAATAAACGGCTGAATCTGACTGTAAGCCATGGTTTGTTTTGGATGATGGTTTTTCCCTCACGGTAATGTCACAGTTTCCACATGCTCTCAACGCAAAAGCCTACTCGCGCTCGTGATTCTTTAGCTCCGCCCACACGTCACGCCTACAGACGCTCGTGTTTTTCCGGAAAAAATCGGTACAGACTATCTTTCTCTTATGAATATAATAAAACTAAAGACTTTTTGGAGTCATGAAGGATGCAGTACTACTCTATAAGTACTCAAGATTAACAAGATATTGAGTGAAAACGAGCATTTCACCCCCCCTTTAAAAGAGTCTTCCACATAAAGCAGCAGAAGGCTTCAGCTCGTCTCTAGACACGCGCTATCTGTTTGTTTATCTGGAACTCACGTGTTTCATTTTAGACAGTTATTAATTTTCCATCCTTAAATGCTGTAAAAGCTTCCCAGAAACCCTGTGGAGAAGAGCAGCCTGGCAAACTCATGCAGACAGATGGACCTGATCGGGAACAAACTGCACAACTCTGAGCAGAGATCAGCCAAGCAGAAGCCCTTCTGCTCTCTGTCAGACTGAACAGAGATTATTTTAAACATCGCAGTCATGAAGCATGAGAAAGGATCACAAAGCAAACTATCACAACAGGAAAAGACGTCAATTTTAACTCATTTGATTATTTTAACATTCCAAAAGATGGTAAGAATATGAAAATGAACTTCATGTCAATCCTTCAGTGAGGCTAAGTTTAGCTCCTTTTGAAAATGTTCTGCTCATTGTGTAAACTGTGTCCATGCCTAAATACTAAAGGTGGGAATCAACAGAGGCCTCACGATACGATATTATCACGATACTTGTGTCACGTAGGGGTGTGACGGTTAGTATATAGCCGTGAGACCGGCGGTTATAGTTGAACACCGTCATTAGAACTATATAACCGCCAAAACCGTGTCATTAAAATATTTTTTTACAAACATTTTTTATCAAAAATTATTTTCGTTTTTTAGATAGGATCATAAGATGTGCAATATATCGGGAGACATGGTTTTTACCACTTAATGAAGTTTTGTAAATCTTCAGACATGATATTTACCACTTCATTAAATTTTGCTTTGTAGAAAACCTCTTAAAAACGAATTTCGTTTTGAACAAATTTTATCTTAATTTCAATAAATGTTTCATCAACCAATTGCATGTATTTTAATAAATAAAAAGCAAATATAGCAGACAATGATAACCGTGACATGGAAGCACCAGCGCGCCGTGTTCACTTGCACTGCACTGTGAACTAGAGCGCATCTCATCTTAAATGAAACTCAGCATAGGCCTATGCCTCGTATATTAGCATTAAATATCTTTGCTGCATACTTTCTAGAACAGACAATGGCTTTTTTTTTTGCGGCTCGCATCAGCAAAGCATTGCATCGTCCATAGACCGCAAAACAATCAGCGGATGGCAGGCGGTTGCGGCTTTGAAATTTGCTCAAAAAACTTTGGCGCGGATGATGAGTTTTGCCCCCCCCAACGGTTATGTTATGAACCTTCAGTGACTCATGTCATAACTGTAATCACCAATTATGAAACCGGCACACCCCTAGTGTCGCGATACAATATTATAGTGATTTTTAAAATATTGCGATTTTACAGTGCAACTTGAACTTGTAGAAAAATTTGGTTCAGAGCTTTCAGCAATTGGGGCATTTGAAAGTAAATTAGTGTTAAAGGTCCCATGACATGGATTATTTCCTTTTCCTTAAATGCTTTTTAATGTTTCCTTAGGTGTACTTATATTGTTAGTATGATTTTTAAATTTAAAATTTAGAAATAAAAAGCATTTTTAGATCCTGATATTAGCCCTCTGGCTTGAATGCTCTGTTTGAAGGGGCGTGTCTGCTGTGAGACTCCAAGTAAACCACAACTGTTGTGATTGGCTGACATCTTTGCATACGAAATGCGTTCATGTGAAACCCCTCTCAAATATATATATATATATATATATATATATATATTTTTTTTTTTTTTACTATTACAGCCGTCGAGATCGTGGAAGTGTTGATTATATAATTATTTTTTAGATCTTTTCCCATCACACGAAAGGCTGCAGTGATGAGCATTGAATAGACAGAGTCTGTTTATCGCGTGGATGCAGTGATCTCGTCATTATTGCAACACGTTATCTCACAAAATGCATTCACCACAGCTAACAGCAAACACATGAATACAGTAAGAGCTCCGTTGTGCAGCATAACAGCGTCATTCATTGTAACGGCGGTTTGGGCAAGTGTGCAGATATACTCGCGATGTGTAACAGCTCCGGAAAAAAGGGAGCGTTCTTTGATCGCTCTCTGTAGTTAAATCACAATTTAAATAACAGATTTGTTTCATGCTACTAAGAGAAACAAAGTGAAGTTGATCGTACAGTCACTGGCTTGATTCACTGATGCATAAACAGTATTAAACGATTTAGAAAAAGTCTGTGTAAACCTGAATGATTAGCTACCCATCAGAAATCACTGATCACAGATCAGGCATTAATGAACACTGTTACTCACTGTTTGTGGCAGTGCTGTCGAATCCATATCATAAAAATCTGTTAGTAATGCCTGTGCTGACATTGCGACTGAATTCTATGTAAATATTTGGGCGGGCAAAGCAGAGAAAGGGGAGGTAACAATTCTCGTTGCAATGTCACAACGAGGAGATTCAAGATCAGCCTGATTGAGCTTCCATTTTCTCAAAGGCAGAGAAAGATAGAAAAATCTCAATTTACACCGATTCAAATTTCTAGAAACTTGGGGACCATATACAGGATAGGAGAACTCATATTAATGTTAAAAAACCTCAGAAAGTGAAATTTTCATGTCATAGGACCTTTAAATTTATATTAAATTAAATACAGTATGTTGTCTTACATCTAGGGATGCACCAAAATGAAAATTCTGTATTCTTTGAAGATCTAAAATCCATTATATTTTCATGGTACATTTCCAAAAAACATGGTTTTACAATAATACATGTTTAAAAACGCATTAATACCATACAGTACATTGATATATACCATGGTTTTCCAAAGAAACTTCCACTTCCCATTGGTTACACTGTCCTTAGGTAGTAATGAGAGAATCAGATAGTAATATCATGGTATTTTGACATATCATAGTGCTCAATGTTTACTATATCCATTCAAGACACGTCAAAGAATGCTATCTCTATACTACAGTACGTTTACAAAAAACCATACACACTATAATGTAATTGTACTGAATATTACCATGATATTTCAAAGAATACCACTCCCCACTGGTTTCACAGTCTATGGTCCTATCAGATCTCACATCATGTATTTTTGATCGGTTCTCTTTTCATAATATATTGTTAACCAGTGTTTTGGATCGTAAATATCTAAAGTATCATACTATAAGTTCAAAATTATTTTATTTGGGAGAAAATTATTGTACGCTGTTCAAACGTACAGTCTACAGTTATTTATCCACTAGACTAGACCAACAACCTTTTGAGAGGACCTTCAAATTACCACAACAAAAAACCAGGCTAGGGCCCTATGAAATCGGTTTTATTTTTTAACCAAATTCCATATCATTTTACACCCCCTCCCCAAATTAATAATAATTCCATGTTTTTTTGGAATCCTTTTAAAATGGTTATAAATAAATTGTATTAATCAAAAGCATGTCTAATTATTCTGTATCATGAAATGTATATAATTCAGCATCAATCTATTAAAATGTGTTTAGGGATTTATGAAATGTTCTTTTTTTCTCTCACCTTGTTTATTGTTAACAAATTAGGCATGTCTAATTATTTGAATGCATAAAAACTACTTTTATTTGTGCGATTGAAAAGCAGAACATCCTGTGTCTGCTGTGCTTGGTATATTTTTGGGCATTACTCAGTGGTCATAAGACATTTTGTTATTGTTCAACATTTCACTTCTGCTTGACTCTATACACATCATATAACCAATAAAACTATTTTTAAAGTTTGGGTTCATAAATATTAGATCACTCACACCCATAGCAGTTATTGTAAATGAAATGATCACAGATAATAGTTTTGATGTACTCTGCTTGACTGAAACCTGGCTAAAACCAAATGATTATATTGGTCTAAATGAATCTACTCCACCAAACAACTGTTATAAGCATGAGCCCTGTCAGACTGGTTGTGGTGGAGGTGTTGCAACAATAAATAGCGATATTCTCAATGTTACCCAGAAAACAGGATACAGGTTTAACTCATTCAAAATACTTCTGCTTAAATGTTACACTGTCAGACATGCAAAATAAATCTATTGTGTCTCTTGCTCTGGCTACTGAGTATAGATCATCAGTGCATTATACAGAATTCCTAAAAGAATTGGCAGATTTCCTCTCAGAGCTATTGTTAAATGTTGATAAAGCACTAATTGTCTTAGATTTTAACATTCACATTGATAACACAAATGATGCATTAGAACTGGTTTACTGACCTATTATACCATTTTGGAGTCAAGCTAAACATCACCTTGCTAGTCATTGTTTCAATCATACTCTAGATTTAATTATATTGCATGGAATCGATCTTACTGATATGGATATAATTCCTCAAAAGTGATAATGTTACAGACCACTTCCTTGTATCATGCATGCTGCTTATTACTGATATTAACTATATTTCCAAAATGAGCTGTCTACTAGCATATTGTGTTCTCTTCAGACTTCAGTGGATGCAGATATTACTCAGGGACATGAACACTTGAACAACACTTGAACACATTAACAAGAATTACTTAAGATTTAAGAATTTAACTGTTAAACGCTTTTGTGGAATGGGTGCTGGAGAAAAATGGATCTTCATGGACCATCTGCACCGCCGAAGAGGATATCTCCAGCCCCACTCTTGACCCAGAGACCAGCCAGCCGCCATCACGCAGCACGGAGCCAGAGCCCACCGCAGCCGCAGAGCCCGAGCCATTCACCGACAGGGAGTAGGACCTCGAGAGCGCAACTGTCCAGGTGTGAGAGCCGGCAACACCGTGCGTTGTGGGAGTTTTAGTGGAGATCGAGGGCGTGGAGGAAAGCTCTGCCCACACTTCTGTGACTGAGGGTGAGCTGTTTTCGGTTTCTGGAAATTATATGGAGCAATTTATGGACCTTATGGACTGGTCTATGGAGATCATTCCTGAATCCCCTGTTTTTCCGCTGGTTCCGTCCAGCCCTGATCCCCCTGTATACCCTCTCAGTCTCTCACTCCTACCTGCTCCAGTCAGTTCCTATACACCATTTCCTCTGGTTCTGCCCAGCCCTGAATTTTCTGTTTCTCCGCTGGTTCCACCCAGCCCTGAGTTTTCTGTTTCTCCACTGGTTCTGTCCAGCTCTTAATTTTCTGTTTCTCCACTGGTTCCGCCCAGCCCTGAATGTTCTGTGTCTCCGCTGGTTCCGCCCAGCTCTGAATTTCCTTTGTCTCCACTGGTTCCGCCCAGCTCAGAATTTTCTGTTTCCCTGCTGGTTCTGCCGAGCACTGAATTTTCTGTGTCTCCGCTGGTTCCGCCCAGCCTTGAATTTCCTGTGTCTCCTGTATTCCCTCCCATCCTCCCTCTCCCACCTCCTCCTAGACCTGCCAGTTCACCTGCTCCACTTCTGCTGGTTCCGTCCAGCCCTGATCCTCCTGTGTTTCTTCCCATCCTTCCTCTCTCATCTCCTCCTAGGACCAGACAGTTCCTTGACCTCATCTCTGCTGGTGCCAGTCAGTCCCGCAGCTCACCCTCAGTCCGCGCCATCTGGGCGCGATGGTTCGCCGCTGGACTCCAGCTCTGCCTAGGCGTGTGAAATTCTTGTCTCCACCTCCAGCCTCCGAGCCCTGGACTCCTCCTCGGTCCTTCGACCCAGCGGCTCCGCTTTGGCTCTTAGCTCCCTCATCTCCACCGTGGCCTGGCATCCCACCTGCTCCACAGGACTCCCTCATCCCTCCGGCTCCACCTTGGTCATTCGTCGTCCATCCGCCACCTCGGGACTCCTTTCCTCTGGCTTCACCTCGTCACTCCATCCCTCCGGCTCTGTCAGGGGTTCCCCCTCCATCCTCAGTCACTCCGGCTCTGCAGCGGTCTTCCAGGGCGCCGCTTCCGCCTTGGTCGCCTGAGCCTTCTGCTCCACCTAGGCCCTCCGGATCCTCGGCTTCACCCTGGCTCTGCGGTTGCGCTGCTCCATCTTGGACTCCTCACCCACCGGTGCAGTCTCCGCCTGTCAGCCCCCTGGTGTCGTCGGCCCCTTCTCCACCATGGCTACTCTCGCCGTCGACTCCGCCATGGATCTCCATCCTGCCTGGTCTCTGGAGGACCACCTGGCTCCTCCTGCTCCGGGCTCCTCCATGGCTCCTCCCTCCATCCACTCCGCCCTGGTCCCTACCTCCTTGCTCCCTCTTCGCCTGCCCCTTGTCTGCCCCACGCCCGCCTCCAGAACCCCCACCCTCCCTCCGCTGGTATTCCTCTTGCGGTGCGAGGACGCACCCTTCCGGGAGGGGGCGAACTGTTAATTTAATGAACTTTCTGTTTCCTTATTTGGTCTTCTTCCTGTTCTTGTTTTGTTAATTGATTATTCCCCACCTGTCTCCAGTTCCCTCATTACTTCCTGTGTGTTTAAATACCCGCTCTGTTCAGTTCTTCCTCGTCCGTGATTGTATTTGTATATGTATTGTAAGTTATTGTGATGTAATGAAGCTAAAGTGTAGTATATTGTCTGTATTCTCCTTCTATCTTCAGTAAACTCCTCATTTGTTTAAGACACTCCTCAAGCTCTTTATTCTATGTTAGCATACACACCCTTACTTGTAACAAAAAGGAGGAAAGGACTGTTTTTCCCCCAAGCAGACTCCGCCCACACAGCTGTGACACGACAGTGAACAAGTCTATTCGTCAATCACAGCTGTTGAAACAGCCTTTTAAAATATTTTGGGCAAATGAGGACATAAATTAGGTTAAACTACTATATGTCCCCTTTTCAGTCTTGACTATCCTAATCACATGTTGATGGGCGGATAGCGTAAACAAGGCAGGCTATTTGCACTTAGTGTCAATAGACGCTCTGATTCTTTTAACATTATATAAAATTTTGCAATGGCTGACATGAGGCTTAAACATGTGTTCATTTGTAAAAGGTAACAAAATTTAATCTACAGCACACACACACACGTCTTAACATTACAATATAGAACAGGACAAAAGCCTATTCAAGTCCTCTCTCTACAGCCTACCACTTCTACACATGCTCCAGCTACATTTCATACTTTTGAATTACTTCTGTATAAAACAGTTTAAAATTACCCAAAGAGGCAGGACCTTAGATAAAATTGCGGATGACAACAGTTTCCAAGCTAGGATTGGTTTAATAAAACATTTAAGGTGGGGCTCAACGAAGGTGTATTTGCATGCACATTAGGGCTGCACGATATTGGGAAAAATTTACATTGCGATATTTTATTTTTCTGCGATATATATTGCGATATGAAATAAAAAAATATTCTTACAAACAAAAATGGGGTGAGCAAACTTAAATTCTCATTTTAAATGATTTAAACATCTACACCATCGTGTCAATTGATTAATATGCACGAGGGAGAGAGAGCAAGACAGCGCTCGTGTTGTTTGAAGACATTGAGCGTGCGGCCAGGGCTCGCTTTGCACGCGCGCTCTCTCTCTCAGGCCGGTGACAGGTCCAATATAAATAGGCGTTGGCTCTATTTCTAGAATGCACGTGTTTTCCACGCGGCTCAGGCAGTCTGCAAGCTCTAACCTGTTAACATGGGAGCCAAATTAAAAACGGACATGCCACGCAGCTGAGACGCTTGCACCACGCATCTAGTGTGTCGCCGGCCGCACGCTCACGCTCTCTCTCTCTCACGCGCGCTCTTTGGCCCAGACAATTAATGAATAACGGATCAACTATGACAGCCTACATCGCACATCCCGAGATGTGACTATCGTGGATTTGTACATCGCGATATCGATGCTTAAACAACACATTGTGCAGCCCTAATGCACATTGTAGATATCTATAAACTTATTTTGACTAGTCAACTTGTTAATTCCAGATATCTATATTGCAATTATGCCTAGACACAAACCTAAATTCAGATATCTCTAAATATAGTTATTCCTCAAAAATCTAATTGGGATATCCATAATTAAAGTGCAGTCATATATAAATGGGTTTTAACTAGTCTTAATTCAAATTCAATATATCTACAACTGTAATTTGACTAGTCATAAATTAATTGCAAATATCTACAAATGTGTTTTGGATACATTAAAAAATAATAATCGAAGATATTTTAAAATGTATTTTGACTAGTCAAATCAAATGTAAAGATATCATGAATTGGAATTACTACTAGTTAAAACTAATTTGATGAAATATCTAATTAAATTATCAATAGTCAAATTGTAATTTGATATACATCTTATTAAAATTAAGACTAGGCAAATCATATTTAAAGATATCTTGGATTGGAATTACGACTAATCAAAAGTAATTTGAAGATATCTGAAAATATTTTTTAATGGATGCCAATGGAAGATTATGTCGTTATTATGCTATTATGTCGTAATAGCACTGTAAATATCTTCAATGGATATTACGACTAGTCATAATCAAATTGTAAATATCTTCATTCAAATTACGACGAAACATAATTGCAATATAGATTTCTGGAATTACAATTGTGACTATCCGTAATTATATTTATGGATATTCAAATCCAAGGTTTAAACGCTAAAACGGCTTGCCATAGACAGTCCGATCCAATACGGCTCAGTTTTTATGCGTATGTTGCTCTGTCGAGAAGCAAAAATAATTGTATGTAGCCTATTCTGAGTCAATACCATGCTTTTCCAAAGAGGGGGACTGTTTAAGTCAATTCGTAATTCACAGCTGTTGAAACAGCCTAATAGTTTGGGCATATGAGGACATACATTAGGTTAAACTACTGAATGCCCGCCCATAGAAATGGAATAATTGTATAAAAAAAATAATAATAATAAAACAGCAGCTAATTACGAGCACACAATTACCGATCCACGACGTCGCAGTTACTTACTGGCAACATCACAAGTTACGTTGTGGTGACGTATACGCACGCACCTTTCACTTTTCCCGTTGCCACGATGTAACTTTCGTCACCAGATTACTTTGCAGTTACGGAACAGCTATGTATTTGTGTTAGCTGGGCTTGTGCGTGTCTAGTAAACATGGTAATGTGTCTAAAGGCATGCATCTCTGACCTGGAGCCGCCTGCGCCTGATTACTCCCGAATCATCCATGTCGCGTGCGGCGAAGGACACGCTGCTGCTCCTGCTGCGGGGATCAGTGGAGACTCACTCCGCTCGGGTCCATCTAGAACGTTATCATACTCGTACTAAAGGCTGAACGAGGATCTGTGATGCTCGCATCCCGCAGAAGCACGAGCACTGAACGCATGCCTGCGAAACCATAAAGGAACTTGCGCGAGATCGTCAACACGATGACGCACTGCTACCGCGTCCGCTCCTTTTAGCACCTCTCTCTCGCTCTCAGTTCATGTCATCCTCTCTCTCTGCTTCCGGGATGTTTATCTGTCTCTTTGGAGCGTTATTATTATAAAACGAGGAATTTTATTAATTATTATATATTATTACGCAATACATTTTTGGCATTTTATGATGCGTGTGGACGTCATTCGATAGATCCAGAACAACGTTTTTGGACACCGCTAGGCACGACCAGATGGAGGGGCACAGATGAGCGCATATCTGGCACTGAGCAGACTGAGGGGTGGCCACTGATCTGTATGGATCGCTCATCGCCTTCTAAACTGACAAAAGAGCAAGAGGGAGTGTAGCCACCGGAAGAAGATACCCTACGTCACAGCAGTAGCGTCATCTTACTAAGCATAGCGCCACATAGTGTTTTGGATCATTTAAACGTCTTAATCTACATTAATGTAAAGCCAGCCTTTTTTATAAAGATTAAATCAGATGATAGACAAAAAAAAAATCAAATTATTTTCCATTATACCAGAGATGGGACCAAGTCACACATGTGCAAGTCTCAAGTAAGTCTCAAGTCTTAACCTTCAAGTCTCAAGTAAGTCCCAAGTATTTTTTCTTGGGCAAGTCAAGTCAAGTCAAGTCACAAGCTATGTCAAGTCAAGTCCAAGTCAAGTCACCTTAATATTGTTATTTTACCTGCAGAATCTGATCTTAATAAAGTTAAAAGACAAGATATAAGTAGCAGTATTATAAAGTATTAAAATAATTTGGATTTGCATTGTAAATACTCATGTTCAGTACAATACATCATGGAATCAAACAAAATTGTAACTTCCTAAAATTATTTATTTTTCACTTCTGCCAACAGTGTTTGAAATGTTTTACAATTTCAACATTGAGTCCATAAAACAAATAACAGCTAAACATCCAACAGACTCCTCTCTGAACACCTCTCTCTCTCTCTCTCTCTCTCTCTCTCTCTCTCTCAAACACAGTTTACATACAACATTAAACTGTTACATTTCTCCTCTCTCTCTCTCTCTCTCTCTCTCTCACACACACACACACACACTCTCTCTCTCTCTCTCTCTCTCTCAGAGTATAGAATATAAATATGACGTATTTTCAGTTGTTCAGTTGTGCCAGGTCATCTGGCGCAGCACCCCATCACTCTCCTTCTTGGTCAAATAGACCTTGATGCCTTCAATGTGACTCTACAATTTACATAGTAATGAAAATAAAGAAAACTCTTTGAATGAGAAGGTGTGTCCAAACTTTTGTTCTGTACTGTACATAACAAAAAAGTATGAAACAACTTAAAATACGTCATATTTATATTCTGTACTGTATATATATATATATATATATATATATATATATATATATATATATATATATATATGCACTTCTCATGATTGGGTAATCGCGGCAGCTACATTAGTTTTTCTGATTAATTGTTTTGCTCTATGAGAAAGACAAGGTAACAAAATATTCGGGGCCGTTCACATCACGTCTTTTGCGAGCGCAAGTTCGTTATTTCCAATGTAGGCGCGCGGTATGCGCGCTCATAATGGAAGCAACGCGTGCGCGTCGCACCGCATCCAGTTAAAAACATCTAAACTTTTCAGAATGCCGCAAGCGCACCGCAGGTCATGTGACAATAACTAACCAATCAGCTTCATCCTTTCCCGTATCAACGTTGAAAGCTCAGCTAAGATGAAGGAACAGCTGTTCATAGCTGTATATGGATTGCCATTTTGAAATGAATTTAGTAGCAGAGCTACTGCGAGCGATTTTTAGTGCTGCAAATCCATTTATACTTTGCTGAAATTTCCGCGTCTTCACTGAGAGAGAGCGTGTCATGGATGCTTAGCAACGACAGACGCCCCAGGAGCACTTCTGTCCGAGCGCTTTGGAAAGAAGGAGAAAGCGGCGCGACTAGCGTTTTCCACGCGTTTTTAGGCGCGAACTATTGAAGACAAAAGCGATGACCCTCGGTACCTCTCAGGCTGACATGTTGATGTGATGTGATATCTGATTTAAGTGGGCGTGGTGTGTGTAAGGTAGAGAGGGCATGACTGATGATAGTGTCCTGATCCAGTCACGACGCTATTCTCAGCCTGCGCTCCAGCTGAGTAATTAACTTTATTTAAAAAAATAATTTATATATTTTATATTCAAACTGAAAACATGATGTGATTAACACTAAAGTCATCGTGTCTCAAGTCAAGTCAAGTCCCGAGTCTTTAACTTCCAAGTCCGAGTCAAGTCTCAAGTCCTAAAAATAGCGACTCGAGTCGACTCGAGTCCAAGTCACCAAGTCACAAGTCCCCATGTCTGCATTATACAGGTGCTGGTCATATAATTAGAATAGCATCAAAAAGTTGATTTATTTCACTAATTACATTCAAAAAGTTAAAATTGTATATTCATTCTTTACACACATACTGATCCTTCTAAAAAAATTAGCATATTATGATAAAGTTCATTATTTTCCATAATGTAATGATAAAAATTAAACTTTCATATATTTTAGATTCATTGCACACCAACTGAAATATTTCAGGTCTTTTATTGTTTTAATACTGATGATTTTGGCATACAGCTCATGAAAACCCAAAATTCCTATCTCAAATATTATTATTATTATTATTTCTTTTTATTTTGATGAATATAACTGACAACTAAGGAAAATCCCAAATTCAGTATCAGAAAATTAGAAAATAACGTAAGACAAATACAAAGAAAGGATTTTTAGAAATCTTGGCCAACTGAAAAGTATGAACATGAAAAGTATGAGCATGTACAGCACTCAATACTTAGTTGGGGCTCCTTTTGTCTGAATTACTGCAGCAATGCAGCGTGGCATTGAGTCGATCAGTCTGTGCCACTGCTCAGGTGTTATGAGAGCCCAGGTTCCTCTGATAGTGGCCTTCAGCTCTTCTGCATTCTTGGGTCGGGCATATCGCATCTTCCTCTTCACAATACCCCATAGATTTTCTATGGGGTTAAGGTCAGTTTGCTGGCCAATTAAGAACAAAAAATAAAAAAAAGTCTTTAAACCAGGTACTGCAAGCTTTGGCACTGTGTGCAGGTTCCAAGTCCTGTTGGAAAATGAAATCTGCATCTCCATAAAGTTGGTTAGCAGCAGGAAGCATGAAGTGCTCTAAAACTTCCTGGTATACGGCTGTGTTGACCTTGGACCTCAGAAAACATGGCAGATGACATGGCACCATTACTTACTGTGGAAACTCCACTGGAACTAAAGCAACGTGGATTGTGTGCCTCTCCTCTCTTCCTCCAGACTCTGGGACCCTGATATTCAAAGGAAATGCAACATTTACCTTCATCAGAGAACATCACTGTGGACCACTCAGCTGCAGTCCAGTCCTTTTTGAAGCGAGACGCTTCTGACACTGTCTGTTGTTCAAGAGTGGCTTGACACAAGGAATGCAACAGCTGAAACCCATGTCTTGCATACGTCTGTGTTTAGTGGTTCTTTAAGCACTGACTCCAGCTGCAGTCCACTCTTTGTGAATCTCCCCCACATTTTTGAATGGGTTCTGTTTCACAATCCTCTCCAGGGTGCGTTTATCCCTATTGCTTGTACACTTTTTTTCTACCACATCTTTTCCTTCCCTTCGTCTCTCTATTAATGTGCTTGGACACAGAGCTCTGTGAACAGCCAGCCTCTTTTGCAATGACCTTTTGTGTCTTGTTCTCCTTGTGCAAGGTGTCAATGGTCATCTTTTGGACAACTGTAAAGTCAGCAGTGTTCCCTATGATTGTGTAGCCTACAGAACTAGTCTGAGAGACCATTTAAAGGCTTTGCAGTGTTTTGCGTTCATTAGCTGATTAGAGTGTGGCACCAGGTGTCTTCAATATTGAACCTTTTCACAATATTCTAATTTTCTGAGATACTGAATTTGGGATTTTCCTTAGTTGTCAGTTATAATCATCAAAATTTAAAGAAATAAACATTTGAAATATATCAGTCTGTGTGCAATGAAGAAATATAATATACAAGTTTCATTTTTTGAATGGAATTAGTGAAATAAATAAACCTTTTATGATATTCTAATTATATGACCAGAACCTGTACACATTATCATACATAAGTAGCAAGAGATATAAAAAAACTAAAGAAAATAAAGCAAACAAATGTTATGGCAAAGCAGGCACACATCCCCAAACTGACTCAAATGATTCGCGAACCCGCTTTGAACTCCCGAACTGACTCAAATGATTCGCGAACCCGCTACGAACTCCCGAACCGATTCAAATTTTTCGTGATCCCGCTCCGAACTCCCGAAATGATTCAAATGATTTGCGATCCCCAAACTGACTCAAATGATTCGAGAACACGCTTTGAACTCCCGAACTGACTTAAATGATTCGCGATCCCCATAACTGACTCAAATGATTCGCGAACCCACTACGAACTCCCGAACTGATTAAGATGATTCGCGATCCCGCTCCGAACCATAGACAGTAAAAGAAATGGACACAGCGACCCCATTGGAACTCAATTGAGACAAGTGAAGCCCATTTTTAGCGTTTTTTAGCACTTCCGTTTCTGACGCGCAGACTCAAACGAAGCTTGACGACGTCAGCAACCTGTCTGACAGATGTAAATCTTCTAGTAGCTGTGCGTGCAAACTGCCATCGTTAATCTTGCAGAGACAGCGAGCTTGAGCGGGGAGTTCTTTGGCGTGAGTGAGCAGGAGTAAGTATTCTGATTAATTATTTTGTATAGTATTTTAAAATGTAACGCCAGTATGCCATATTAAGTTAATTGCCTGCGAGCTTCTCCTCCTGTCTGTACGGTAATGCAACAGCGAGAAGAGTGGTTATGACGCAATCGTTAGCCTATTTTTTACAAAAACTGTTTATACGGGTCCATAATGTAACATACAGTAGAAGGTAATGGAGCCCTTTATACATTGTCGTGTATCTTTAGAAATAAATAATGGACAAACGGAGTCTTTAAACGCCTCAGATGTAAAGTTATTCGCTGTCAAAGTGACGCCAAAATGAATGGGAGTCAATGGGAATGCTAACGCAAGTAAAGTTCTGCTAAAAGATGGCAGCCCCCACCAGACTTCAACTTCCGGTCGAGTTCCTTGCCCCCTGGGGCTTTCAAGAGTTCCCGTTGTGCACGAGCGTCATGGAATACTTCTGCCGTTGTGCACGCGCGACCTCTTCTGGTCGTAGATACTGCCCCTTTAATAAAATATCTTTGTATGGTTTGGCACACTTTGTGTTTTATTTATCATTTAACGGTGATCAAAACAGTGTATGCAAATACAAAACAGCTCGTTATGCTGCTTGATATTGCAAACTGATTGTTGTCATATTATTTTATGTATAATCATAATCATAATCACACTGGTTTGTGGTGCAAATAGGTTTTAGGTTTACTGCACTTATTCATAGAACATACCATATTTTTTAATTGCAAATTAAGATTGATATTATTTCATATTATAAAAAAAGAATGCAAGAAAATTATATATTAATAAGACATGGTTTAGACATTTTTAGTATTATTTGTTTGCTTCAATTTTATTTATTTTTTTAATATATGATTTTTCTTCATGAGCTTCACCAATAAACCATCAGTATTAATCTGTCAGAGTAATTACTTTTTTAAATATGTATGATGAAGAAGATTAATAATTTTTTCTCAATATTGGTCAAACCTGACTTGAATTTAAACATTTAAAAAAAATTCATTCAAACTAGCAAAGGCCAAAGCATCGGTGACCTCACAAAGTGTCCCAGAAAACCCAAGTCTAAATCATTTATTTTAACCTAAAAGACAAGTGCATTAATAGAAACACAGTGGGGATCTTATTTTACATGGTGTGTGGGTGTGTGTGTGTGTGTGTGTATGTGTGTGTGTGTGTGTGTGTGTGGTCAGACAGTAAAGCAGCTTGGCCTGCAGAATGAGACTGAGTTTAATTCAGAGCTAACAGAAGTGATCTGCAGCAGGTCAAATGAATGAATGGACAAACACGGGACAGATGTACTGCTCACGTACAAACCAACCCACATGATCCTGCTGTGACATTTATAAGAGAATTCAGTGTAAACTCATACATTTGTTAGAATTGGCCTTTTCCTACTTTCATGCAACAAAAAAATAAATAAAAATAAAACCTCACTGCAATCTGTTTGTCCCTGATACACAGATGAGTGTCCACAGTGTTCAGACAGTTAACAGACAGTTAAGTGTTCCTGTAGCTCAATTAGTAGAGCATTGCGCTATGAAGCGCAAGGTTGGGGGTTTGATTCCCCGGGAACACATGATGTTAGCCTGAATGCACTGTAAGTCGCTTTGGATAAAAGCGTCTGCTAAATGCATAAATGTAAATGTAACTGATCCTTCAGCACACATCTCAGGTGTGAAACACACACTACACCTGCTGTATGACAGACATGACCTCTGGTGACCTCACCCACTGTTTAGACACTCAAATTCATCTTATAAGTTTTTATATGGTGTAAATGTGAATATAAGTGTATAAACAAAAACAGATTTATGCTGAAGAGAAACATGAGCCATGAAGACTCAAGTATCACAGAGTGAAGCAAGGGTGAAGGATAGTTTCACACAGTCAGGAGGTAAACAAATAACAACAACAAAACTCAGAACACCTTAGAAACAGATTAGTATCCTAGCAACAACACATTCTAGAATCTTCAGAATTCTTTCAGAATATTTAACAATAAAATATTAATGTAATCCATTTTTAAATATACTTTTTTTTTACCTGATTTTATTCTTAAATTGTTAATTATTTATTCTTTTAATTTGTTATTAATAGCTTATTTTTATTTTATTATTATTTTTTCAATCTTTTTAAATTTAACCTTAACTGCTTTGATTTCTTTGTATTTATTATCTTTTTTCTAATACGTCTGTGTAAAATAAATGGAGAAAATATTAATATATCATTTCAATTTATGCATTTGGCATTATGCATTTTCTTGGGAATCGAACCCATGACCTTGTGGTTAAGAGTTCTATATGCTTTCCTTGCCCTCACATGAGTTATAAACAACTTTTAGAGTAAATAGTTTCACACTCCTGATGTCAGAGCTGTTTACCTGTGTGCCTCTTTTCCCGTAACTAATGAGCTTAAATTATTAAGATCCTGGCGTCTACTGACCCTGCACATGGCTATCTGTTTCTCATCCTGTGTTTCCCGTCAGGATCTGACGTGTCTTGAGAGTCCGTCATGGCTCTTATAAAGAGGCCTCGTGTTGTTCACATCGACCAGCTGTCTCTACCTGAGCACACATGGAGCCCGTGATCCAGTCGGTGAGTGTGAGGGTCTCAGACACGGTTTACCCCCACAGGACGGTCCGTGTGATGCCGAGAGGAGCCTCCTCTCATTTCGTTGGGAGCACCATCGTGATTCTGTCCTCGTACGCCGTTGCAACTCTGGCCATGAACTGCGGCAAAAAGATCCAGGAGGAGAGATTGAAAGCATCTGGAAACTGACTCGGAGTGCCCCATCGAACGCTGCTGTCATCTGATACAGACATGGACCTTGGAGAGACTTTGTGAAGTTTGTCACACTTTGGCAGCGTACTTGTCCTCAAGGTTCGGGTCGATACATCCATGCAAACTTTGAAGAGATGATTTTTCACTGTGATGCTGAATAATTAAGCCAAGAACAGGGAAACAGATATCAGGCCTTTTTACTGATATCTGATTGAAATCAGTTTGTTGATTTCATTCCCATAGTGAAGCACTGTGATACACAGACAGTTTTTTTTTAAATGAAGTGTCATTTGTTTATTGCAATGTACAGAAATGATGATAAAATGTTTAATAAATTTTGTAAAGAAGCTTGATTGATTGACTTTGCTTTATTACTCATGCTCTTCAAAAAGCATATAATGTTATTTAAGATGAATGAAGACAGATGTGATTAAATAATATCGTGATTCATTTGCATGCTACAAGAACATATTGTTTGTTTGTTTATTTTTTTGACAACTGCAGAGTCCTTCAGAATAAAAGGTCATTTAAAAACTAGATTTTCCTCTGAAGTCAATGTGAGTGGTATTTACATGTGCAAAACTCAATGCTAAGGCCCTTTCAAACTTCCAAAGTCTTTCCAAAGACGATAACTAAACAGATAATGTTTTAATAAACGCTCCAATTCCATAAGAATAGAAAAGTCCACACCATAAATACAGGGATAGAGACACAGAGCAATGATAGTGTTGCTTTCAGAACATTTTTAGGGAGTTCTGGGTGGTTTTAAGCACGTATCTGCTGGCTGTTCTTAGTGGTTACCAACTGGAATAAAACAAAAACACTTTGTGAAGGAACAACACACTTCTCTTCAACAAGACACATGATGTTTTATTTTAATACTTTAATATTTTGTGTTAGAGGTTTGGGGTTTATTCCACAAAGAGACTTTTAATTTAAATTTTAAAATACATTTTTAAATCCCAAACTGTCAGTCAACAGGAGAAATCATGATGAATGGTCTTGAGTGACCTGACCTGTGCTGCACTTCCTCAGTCCACCTCTAGATGGAGCGCAGTACCGCTCACTGTCAGGCCGGCCAGCAGAGGGCGCTCTAATGATGATTTATATTAACCTGTGGAGAATAAAGTGAAGAAACTCTATGCATGCAGAAACATTCGTTTGAAATGGTGGATGAACATCTGAGCCAGGCCAAAGAGCCTCTCATAAAAAAATAAAAAAAATAAAAAGGTGACAGCAGCCTATTTTATCCTCTGAATAAAAGTCATAAAAAACTAAAGAAAAATAGAAAGTTACTCACTTCTGAATATCTAGCTTTAATAAGAATCATCATTGAATTCATGGAGTTTGATTTGATACATTTGTTTATTCTGTTTCTGTAGTACCTTTGTTTGTTTTAATGCAAATATTGCAAAAAGGGAAATCCTGGCGGGACTTATAAAATGCTACAGTCAGATGGTAACAAATTAACTCTGTGCACAAATTCCTTTGTAGATTGGATTATTGAACTTTTGAATAAAACTACATATGATGGCATTCAAAGGTACTTGAATAATACTATAGTGTTACCACGGTACCATGCCCACAGTAGCAGTACTTTTAGTTTTTGCGACTGATATTGACACATTGTAGGCCATGAAGCTGTGTATTTTAGGTAAGAAATGGTGAAAACCAAGTCCAATCAGTCCATACAAGCAAAACCAGCTCTGAATGACAGAACAAATGCAGTGCAATTAGCGGCGGTCCCGTCGTCATAATGTGAGTGACCTCTCCAGACCAACACAACAGCTCATCCATGAATAGATTTGATACAAAGGATTATTATTCCAGCTCAGATGACCAAAGGCTAACAGCTTCTGTCTGCTGTGCTCAGACCCAAAATAAAACACTGGAGCCCCTGCTTACGAAAGCGTCTGTATCACTGTGAATCGCTCTGACAGCTGATGACAAGAGAGAAGACACACATTCAGAGACGTCCCGCAGCTCTGTGTGTGTTTCAGGCTGAATCCTCTCAGCTCTCTAACTAGGGCACAGGGTTTGCGTTTAGGGCCAAAAACGTCTTAAAGCAGCGCACGGAGGTGGGATTATTCCAGAAGGAAGATTAGAGACGGAAAGACCAGCAAAACAAGCCTCCAGTGTCTGCTGAGAGAAAACATCTCATGGTCACTGCAAACGGCTGCTTTCTGCTCTCAGAAATATGTCATATTCCACTAAATATATCAGACAAGCAGATTATCGGCTAATATTTGACCATTGATTTAGTTTTTATTTTTGTATTTTCCATTAGTTGAAAGTTTTATCAATGTGTGTTTTGCCATTTTTATTACACTATTATATATATATATATATATATATATATATATATATATATATATATATGTGTGTGTGTGTGTGTGTGTGTGTGTGTGTGTGTGTGTGTGGTGTGTGTGTGTGTGTGTGTGTGTGTGTGTGTGTACTACCTCAAAATTGCTATTTCTTTGTAACTGTTTGTTAAATTTACTCACAATTTTATAAGTGAAAATAGTTTATACACCATTTTTTCCAAAAATTATACTCCAAAATTGCTTGTACATTTCCCCTAAAATTACAAAGAAACAATAAGTAACATTAAATTAAATGTGATTTTTAAGACTGTTATTGATATTTACTTGTAATACTGATTTTGCTTTTAATTTACAGTTTTATGGTTTGTTTTGTACAGTGTTGTTATTGTTTATATATATATATATATATATATATATATATATATATATATATATATATATAATATATATATATATATATATATATTATGTATTATACTGTTTTATTTCAGTACACCATAAAGTAAATGAAACTGAGAAATGTTGTTTTTGGCAACTAACTGATAAAAAAAATGTTTTAAAATGTTTTTTACATTTTTAAACTTTGATTTCAAGTAACAAAACATTTTTTTAATGGTTGCAGTGTTTGTTTCTTATACTAACCCTGCAATTCATATGCATTGTGTTGTTTTTGTGAATGTTGAGTAGTACTTTACAACACGTTTCATTTCTTGTGCTCTTTTGCAGTTTATCTCATCAGTTTAGATTGACAAGCGAGACTTTAGAGCAGCTACACCATACGTTGGTGTTGACATGCTCGTGATGGGACAAGAAGCTTAGACATCCCAGATTATCCTAATTCCCCAGATTCACCTCCAGTCACTGTCAGATACTGTACCCAGGTTTTTGGGGAAAACAAAACACAGAAAACACAGCCAGCAGGTGCAGTGACTCAGATGCATTTAGAAGCAAGGTCAAATGAAATAAAGCCTCTGTGCTGTTCTCATTAGAGAGTATAATCAATGTGTCTTTGTTTTGACTCTGTTTACAGTAGACTGTTATTGCTTTTATTATTTTTCTTTGAGAACTGCACTCATTGAGATCAACCCGATGACAAGTGTGCGTGTGTGTGTGTGTGTGTGTGAGTGTCAGAGAGAGAGGGAGGGAGGGAGGGAGGGCTGTTGTCATGGAGATGTCCTTCGTCTCCAGCTCTGGGTAAAGAGTGTGTGTGGATCAGACCGAGAGCATCAGACACTCACAGCAGACGTGCACGCTCCACTATCAGGTATGAAGCAGTTTTAATGGACATATAAACAGTCATTTTGTGCTTTAGAAGATCCAACTCTTACACAAGGTGTTTGTTGTGTGTACTGGAGTAAATCTGTGTGTGTGTGTGTGTGTCATCCTCCTAGCAGGACTGCGTGACACAGTTAAAGGACATTATTATGAGTAGCACAGGAAGATGGGAAACTTCTTTTCTATAGACACGATGCTATCTATCAAAGTTTATATGTTAACTGAATGTTTTCATCACTGTAATGAGGATTCCAGTTTAACTGAAAGTTTCAGTAGGCGTCACATCTTTTCTAGCAAAGAGAGCGGCCAGACACACACACACACCACACACAGTGTTTTATGCATTGATTGATTCATTCATTTTAGTTTTATTTTATCCTATTGTATTTTATTTTAATTATTCATTAATTTATTTATTAATCTATTTATGCTTATTATAATCTTAAAGGAAGCACAAACAACCACGATCCTCTTGGATAAACAAATTCGTTTTGCTTTATATTTTTAGAAATTCATTTTATTTTATTTTATTTCCGTGCTTATTTTAAATCATAAGGAAGAACATCAGAGTCTGAGAATTGGGTACGATCATGCTGGATAAACAAATGCTTCATTTTCAAATGTTATATTTAGAATTTCAGTTTGTCCAGCAGGATCTTATTTGATTTCTGGAAGATTCCAATAGAATTGATTCCAAATCGTGACGTCATTATGGCGGGAATTCCTCTAAAACTCGCTTGTGGAATTTAGGCAGGAATAAGAATATGAACACATCAAATGATCTCAGCTCTCAGTATTTATCTTTTACAAGTCATTATATAAATGAATAAGGTTTTTATACAATTTATGTCATTCCGCAGCATCATAACACAGTTA